>NC_056745.1:412130725-412230725 GCF_019279795.1 Protopterus annectens | reverse complement strand
AGTTGTACTGCAATCTCTAAGGTGCAGTCAGAACTAAGGTGCACTGGTACAAAAGTAATGCGCTTTTGCTTTGTGAAACTTCACTAAAAGTTTGGCATGGGAACTGGCATGTAGATTTTTAAGTAGGAGTATAAAATGTAGGGATGTATGGGTGTTATTTTCATAGCCTCGCATTTTGTATTTCTGTTCTAGTTCCATTAGTTTAAAGTACATGACGACAGCTTGGGACGCAGACTGCATTTCATATCCAGAATATATCTGTAGTAACTTGTTATTACAGCAGAAAAAATATCCATGTTTCACAAGAAAAAGTAATATTTCTGCCAGTGCAAACATGGTATAATCTCAGTAGCTCAACAGGTAGCACACTCACGTTTGCTGCTGGAAGATCAGAAAGCTGTGGGCTCTATTCTCACACCAAGTAGTTGGATTAATTTTCCAGTACTAATATTGCAGTGTAGTTGGGGGGGCTGTTACACTACTGAGTGTGCTGTCCTTCGAATGCAATGTTAAACCGAGGCCCTGTCTGCCTGAGTTGATCATAGCTCAGGTTAATGCAAGAAGTTTCCACAGCACTTAAAAAGAGTAAGAGCGACTCTGTCTCTGGGTGTGCATGTGTATACATATATATATATATATATATATATATATATATATATATATATATATATATATATAAAATCCATGTGTGTGTGTATATATATATATATATATATATATTTTGTGGTTTTAGAACTTTCGTAAGGACAAAGTTTACATACCTCTGGATGTTATAAACTGATTTTTATCCACTTGTACATCACCATGTTTATAGCTGATACAAAAGTGACTCACTTCCTTGTCATGTATGAGGAAAATACCTCATCTATGTAGACCCTGTGTCAGATATACATGTTGCAACTGGCTTCTGTAATAAAGTTAACAGTTTTTCTTTCAGTTTGCAGGTTTCAAAGCAGACAGTTACTTGGCTCAGGCTCTGATAGAATCCTAGCACCCATCCAATCCTGTGTGCCCACTCAGTTCTTATTTGCAACGTTGGTAATGTTATCTGTTCAGCTAATAAATTAGGTATGAGCTGCTCACAACCTCACACGTCCTTTCCTTTGGTAGTTTCACTCAAGCAGAGTATTTCTTTCTTACTGATCCTCCATCATGTCTAACTGTGCTTCTGTGATTTCTGCCCCACGCAGTGTTTTCTGTCCTCTGCAATTTGTCCTGAATTGCATTGCCATGAATACTTAACACAAATTCCATTTCTTGTGTGCTGGTCTGAATCACAGACATAAACTTTTCATTGGTTGAACTCATCCTCCTAGTATCTGAAATTGGCAAGAGACTACATCATTTCTTTTTTAAGTTGCCGTCTCTTCTTTTCTTTGCAGACATACAACAATACGATGTTGTTATTCTCCTTTTCTTGGGGGCCTTGATATTTCCAGTTATAGTATTAAATTCCTCCATGATTGCATTTTAGGCATACAATCAGCACAGCTTCATGCCGAAAGTCCACAAAATGATTTCTACTGTAGACATGTGAAGGTTAAAAGCTAGATTACCATGTGTGCCCCAAGTCCCTGACTACTGGGTCAACTCTTAGTGGTGTGTTGCCGATATCATAGTTACTAGGGGTTGGATGACTTCTTGAAGAATACTATATGCATTTCTTGGCATTTAGTTTTTGTCTATGGCTCTGGCACCAGTTACTTGTCTGTGTTAGCCCATTTACTATGACATTCTTTTAATTCTTTGAACGTTTTTCTTTTCTTTCTGGCACATTTGCTTGTATATATAATGCTAGTACCCTCTCATAATTTCCATTTTTCCTCGAGTCACCCTTTCTGGTATCCAAGTAATTATATCCAATATTTTACATCATGTTCTCTTACTAATAGCCAGAACACATTTTCCCCAATACAACGTTATTTTTTTTTTAACATATTCTATGTACAGAAATCATAATATTTCCATCTTTTTCTTTTCTTTTTTTTTTTTGCACCATTCAGTTACCATTAACTCCTCTCTTCATTTCTTATTCAGTTCACATGCAGTTGGAAAATACCTAAATCATCCGTTTCCTTTTTTTCCTTTTTATTTCTCTCCTATTTTTTTCTCTTTCTGTTTCTTACCTTCCTTCCAATAGATTTAGTTTCTTTCTGCTCATATTCTTTCGCTGTTTCTGAGTCACCATCTTTCTCTTCTTCATTTGCAAACCTGTTATACTTATTTTCTGTTTGTATCTGAATCTACTCTACATTAACTCGTCCCCTTCTTTTCCTTCACCTTGAGTCATATATATTTCACTTTCTTCTTCACTTACATCAGCCATTTCACTTTCTTCCTGAATGTTGTTTTGTTCATACTGTCTTTCCTCCCTCTCATTTGTTTCATGTATCCTTTCTTTGCCCATCACCAAACCACAAATACCTAGCCATATTACATTTCCTACAAAATGGTCTACAGTTTCTAGCAGTATGGCCTTGCTCTTCACATTGCCCACATCTTCTTTTTTTGCATGCCTGTTAATCCCCACAACAAAAACAAGTGTTAGCTTGGCTGTAATACATAACAGTTAATCTTTCCTGTTTCCTTTCTCCATTTCTGAAGTTCTGAATTGCACAGTCAGTTTTCTTTCTTTCTTTTTTTTTGTACCCTCAGACCTGGTGTTTACTAGCCTAGCCCTCAGTACCCAGCCTTCATGCAGGGTCTACCAGCTACTCTCCAACTCTTCCAAATCTACTCCATTATTGCTGGGGCAGGAAGCAGATTATAAGGGTGTCCTGGAGCCTCTGCTTGTCTATGCTTCCAATCTGCAGGAGAATTTTTTATGACCTACCCACTCCCCTTCCCCACCCCCATATGCTCATTGATTACATCCAAGGGCAATTCCACTCTATGGACCATGCCTCCCCTTTGGGAGCCTATCCCATTTTGAATGGACATGCCCATCACTTCCCTGCTTCTCTGTCAGTTGCCCGAGCCTCTGATAGAACCCAACTCAGCTGTGACATAGACAGGGCTTTATCTCTCTATGCCAGTGGAACAGCAGTCAGTTTTCTCTTTAACTACATGCCAAAGTTCTGAAAAATAAGGTCATTGCAAGGTGATGTTATTTCTTTTTTTTCTGTCTTACCCATAAACTTTTCTGCACCTGAAAAAGTCTCAAAAGTTACTCCAGATTCATAAAAGCTCTTTTAGCTTTCCTGAAGCTGCTGCCCTTCTGTTCTTAACAAATGCCTCTTGACTCACACACTTGCATTTGTTTTTTTTCTTTACCTCAGTTCTGGCATCCACAGTACACCATTGCAAAGGGCATATTCTTAAAATGTACTACTCCATCAGCTGAACATGCCCCTGTGTTTCAGCCTCTGTAATCCACTTCTCTCCTACCTTACTGGCTTCATTATTTAACTGTTCCTGCAATAATCAGTGCATCAAAGCACTTCATCAAGTCTCATTTCCTAAATTGGGTTTTGCTTCCTTCATTGACTTCTCTAAAACCTCTGTATCCAGACCTCCACTCCCCAACTCCATAACTAAGATTTCATCTTGCTGTGATTATCGCTCCAAAGTTTCTTCAGCAGTAATTTTTACTTCTTCCTCCATCTTGGAATTCTCAAAGCCACCTAGTGCTGGAAAAGAGTAGTGGAAGTCCCTAGTGGCCTGGCCAAATTTCCCCTTGTGAGTATGAACCAATTCACTCAGCAAAGTGTAAGCAAATAAAATAACTAAATAAGCTCTATCTACTAAAAAAGGTAATGTGCTGCAGTCAAAGTCAGCACTGACATGCAGTGTAATCCATAAGGGTAGCCTGGCAGTTCAAAAGTGTTGTACACATGAATAATTTACATTGAATATTCTGTAAACATTTTCAAGAAGTGCCAAAGGGGTTTCAAATACTGTCTCTAAGGTAAGCAGCCATTTTATTGTCACAGTCTGACGTGGTGCATTATACTTGTCTTCCAGTAAGAGTGTGTGTATATTATTTTGCAGTGGATGAAAAGTATGTCACTAGAAGAATAAGTTTATTTTAATTGCAACCTGCCGCAAATCAGATTCATTGGTTTGAAGCAGTTAAAATAGCTGGATCAAATTTAACATTGATCTGCATTTAAATCCTTGACTTCAGAATTGCTTTCTCAGGTGGATTTTGTACTTGATTGTCCTATTATAATTCTCTGAAAGCTTTATTCTTGAACTCTCAAAAGGGAACTAATACAAGGCCCATCTTACACAAGTATTAAATGAAGGGGATTTCATAGGCAGTAATGTGTCCGAGTCTGGCATTTTCCATCACACTGAGTTTTCATTGTGCATGCATGACTGTTCCTCAGGCTGAATTGTGCAGCACCAGTCCAGAATATATATTTACTGACTTTTCATTGCATCAGAAGTAAAATCCTATGTATGTCACACAAAAAAAAAAAATTCACCTGTAACATGCTGTAGTTCAAGTACCAGTATCATTCAGCATTTGAATCCATGATTATGAAATCACAGTCTTGGGTTCATTTTATAACTCAGTGTAATACTGTAATATTATAATTCTTCAGATGTTTATTCCATGAATTCCCAAAGGTGCATTTCATACATATGCGTTCTTAAGGTTGATAGGGTCCAGGCCTGTCATTGTCATAGGCTTAACGTTTTTCATTATGCCTTTTTACCATTGTTCTGGTATATGAATTCTTCTGAGGATCCAGAATGCAGCAAATGTATAGAATATAGATGTTCTAAGCTGTCATAACATTAAGACTAAACAGACAATTAACCTTTCTATCACTAAAACCAAAACTCTGAAGACCACAGTATCTAAAAATCTGGGATAGTGAATCCCTCTAACAGTTTGAACTCAGGAATGAATGATAACATGGGTCCTGATGGGGTGTAGACCTAGGAACGAATGCAAACATGGGTCCTGCAGGAAGACATGACCAGGAATTCTGTTTTGTAGACTTTAGCATTTTGATCATTCCATATCATGGTCTCAGGATTATGAGTTTCAAGATTGTGGGATTCAAAATTGTGATAGTAAGCCATACAAAATATATAATTTATCTCTTTGCTAGGCTGTTTATTTATTTATTTGTTTGTTCATTCATTTATTTTTGTACACTACCACTTCTGAATTTTTGGTCTTCTGATTACTCCTGTCCACAATGTTTCCCATGCATGTGATGGCTTGATGGTATAATCTATCCAGGAGGGTCTTCTTTTTCAGAGTGGCCTTATATGAAGGTATTAAGAGGTAAGAGTTGGGGCTTTGGGGAGAGTCTCTCTTACAGTGACTTGCAGTTTTTTTCTTTTTGTATTAAGTCCTGAACCCAGTTAAATGCTGGGCTAATGTCATGAGATCAGCATACAGTGAATGCTGAAAGAGAAATGTCTATACCTACATGATTATGTTTTACCTACTTTACATTACAGCATCTACTCCCTGATATCGCAGCCTATGTTTATAGCAAGACAGTGTGCTCCAGCACACCCCCCTCACATTCCCACATAAAAAGGTGAGCAGCCATAACTTTATCATTGCTGTCACCCTACGGTTGTCTCCTCCAGTGCTTGGGATGCTAGTTGAACTTATGTCATCTAAGTTATAGGCAGGTGTTTATCTTCTGTGCCACAGAGCTACTAGACTAAATCTTTATTGAGTTGCCATTGCATCAGAAAGTAAAAATGCTATATATTTACTAAAGAAAGTAATACTTTTCTGACTGTTAAAAAGTTATTGCCAAAACTGTGTGTGCGAGGGGGGTGGATTTACTGATATCAAATTCAGCCTTGAGTTTCACTGAAATTCCTGAGGGAAGATTAATAGTCTTAGGTGCTTTGTAGGTGAGTACCCAGTTGCTACTGTCCAATAGCTGTGTGATAAAGTTTCAAAGAGTAATTGACATATGGCCTTGTACAAACACACACTAGATGCAAGAGTTAGTAGTTACAGTCTTGACATTTTACACTATAATTAGCTGCTTATGTTGTGTCACTCTGTATGAGACCAAAACACATTTTTATGGAGTTGTCATTACCATGGAAGTAAAAAAAAATCACATATTTTCATCAAAAGAAGGACTGTTTACACTTTTAAGATCTCATGGAAAAACCTCCATGGTCTGAAGCAGTCTAAATTGTGGCATCAAGTTCAGCAGCTGCATTTAAATTATTAAGGGTAAGATTGTAGTTTCTTGTGCATGTTGTATCTGAGCATCATATTATAATTGTCTAAATATTGTGACTTCACAAAGGAGAATTAATACCTGGTTTCCTGTACAAAGGTATTAGATGCAAGGTCCTTTCATTGCCAATCTGACATTTCCACTGTGCTTTGTTTCCTCTGGGGGTTATATACATTCTTTATAGACCAGGACTGCAGCAGCAGTCCAGAATATACATTTGTAGAGTTTTGTTACATTAGAAGTAAACATTCATTACATTTCTCCAGACAAAAATCAGTTGTAAGATATCAAAGATTAAACTCAATAGCATAAAGCAGACAAATTGATAGGATCAAATTCATAGCTGATCTGCATTGATATCCTTGCTGGTACAGTTGCAGTTTAGGTGCATTTTGTACCTGGATGTCTTGTGAAAGCTTCATTATAAACTTTCAAAATGGACTTGACATATAGTCTTTAAATGTAAAATGCATGGATTTTTAGGCTTTTCACTGTGACCGGCTGAGCCATTGTATTGTACTTAGCTTCCACTGAGGGGTGGAGCATTAGTGGTATGTGATTTCTGCTCAGACTGAGCTGTGTAGCATTTGTCCAGAATATATCTTTACTGAGTTGTCACTGCATCAGAATTAACAATCCAATATACTGCATCAGTAAGTATTATTTTCTTTTTAATTGTTACACGCCATTAATCAAATTCCTTGGTTTGGAGTATCAATGAAATCAAATTTAGAATTGAGCTGACTTGAAAACCCTCGGAATAGAATAGCAGTTTTGTGTACATTTTTATAGGTTCAGATTCAGCACTGAAATGCAATGAAATCTTTACATGAAAATACTAGGCTTAGGTATATTTTACAGCTGAGTAACCTGCATGTATTGCCTGTAAACTTTGTAATGAATTCAAAATCGAATGGTCATATGGCCTTTTTATATAGGTACCTAATGCAAAGGTTCTGGCAGGATATTAAGGATATGAAATAAACCCAGGCAGAGAAATGTGAATGCAGTTAAAGAAGCTCAAAGAGATGCAGATGGCTCTGAATGAGCACTTGACAGTGATCAAGTCTTTAATAGAAAGAAGTAAGGAATTGAAGAATGTGGCAGATGCTTGCTTGGACTGCATCGACTTAAATTATGTAGACTTGGGAGGACAGCAACATATGGAAAAAATATAAAGTTATCAAGTGTCTTGGAAACATTTGAGGGACAAGACTGTTGAAAAAGCAATTACTGGGATTTTAGCTCAATGGACTGGTCTTCCAGAGGCAGAAATTAAGATTAAAAGAGTGCACCAAACAGCTTGGTGACCAGAGTGTAAAGGAAACAAAAGAGCAGGACCAGTAGTTATACAGATACAGACATCTGAGTTGAGACAGAAAATATTACATTGCTTATAGGAACCAGGAAAGAAGTGGATGGCAGGTGGAGAAAGAGTGGGTGCAGATCAGGATTTTTCTTTCAAAACAAGTAGGAATAAGAGGAGAGCATTCACACAAGTGATAAAGATATGCAAGGACAGAGTAAATCAGTGGCAAATGATTTATCCAGCCATGCTACAGAACTTTATGCAGGGCACTATCAGATCATTTATAAGTCTGAAAGAATTGATCAACTGGTTACAAAGATCAGCTAAACACAGAACAAGACAGACAGAGGGAGAATCTCAGACTCGATCAAGCTAACATGAGAGAGAGAGAGGGGTAGCACAGTACAATAACTTTTCCCAACATTTCATAATCAGTAAAGGCTGCAGGAGAAGGCAGAATTAATAAAAGAGGCATAGAGGAAAGCCAAGTAAAAGAGTTGGGAATGAATGGCAATACAAGCAAGAGAACAGTGTAAAAGGATCAAAAATAGCTTTAATCTAAAGTTAGATGAGCTGCATTTGTTCTTTTTCTATTTTCTTTCCTTCCCTTTCTGATGTTCATTCTGATATAATTATTACTGTAACAGAGATAGACTTAAACCCTGAGGGAAATTAAATCATCCCTATGCCAGCAATGCTTATAGCAACAATGATGAGACACAGATGGGTAGACTAGATATTGATTAAGGAGATTGTCAGATGGAAGATGCAATGATGTGTCTTGCTTCAATTACAGGGAGGGAGAAGAGAAGCAGACAGATAAAATCAGTGAAAGGTAGGAAAACTAGTATTAGATGGTTTAGGAAGGAGAAAGTTGTTGAGATACCTTCCAGTAAGTAAAATAATATCCTCCCCTCCTATGAACTTTTTGTGTTCCTCTGCTGACAGATTTGCCAAAATGAGACAACCCTAAGACTAAGTGGTGAAGAGAGTATTAATGACTGTTTTTTTTTCCACTTCCTCACCTGTACCAGTAAATGGCTGAAGCAGAGAAATATTGCAAAGGATAGTAGGAGAAAGGTGTCTCAAGTGAGGTTATAAAAGGTTCTTGAAGCAGGGAGTAAAGAAGGGGCAGAGGGGAATAATCATGTGAGATTAGTATGGAAGGGTGAACAGAACAGACTGCTGGAGGCAAAGACTGTAAAATGATGTAAGAAGTAAAAAAGCAAGTGGATCTACTGAAAAGTCAAACTAGAAATGGAACTAATTGTTCATAATAATTTCCCCAATAGGGAGCTCCCCGGATCATGCTAAATAAATGATGGGATAAAGTGAGTAAGCAAGAAGAGGAAAGGACCTACTGGACTAGAAAGGAAAATGATTACTAAAATAAAAAACAATATATAGAATGGGCAGGGGATGGAACAGGTGAAGAGAGGAACAGAGGATAAAACAGCCATAATGGAAACTTAGACATAGTGATACGACCGATAATGGCATGGGACTGGGAAATAAGAGTGCTCATGGAGCAGGCAGGCAACCATTACATGACTTAGCGCACTGTTATAATTATTATATATTGGGGGTCAAAGGGCAGACCATTCAAAGCGGACAAGATGTAACTTTGAAGGTGGAAGAGAGAGCTGTATATTTGTATATAGTTTACAGGGAGTTCAAGAGTTGGAAAGGGAGTGGCAGGATGTAAAATTACACAAGCCCCTGGAAGGAGTGAATATAATACAGTGTGGGAAGAGAAGAAAGAAAGGAAATAAGAGAGCTAGTGGTAGAACAACAGGTGTAAGAGTCAAATGGAAGTTAGGAAGTACACTGCTTAGATGGGAGAAGTAAATATAGATATTAGATCTTGGAATGTGCAATCCTGGAGTTAGTATATATATATATATATATATATATATATAGTTGGGGGTGTGGGGGGGCATAGCCCTCCACCTAGTTTGGTTTTATATTATATTTCACTGAAAGCTTCAAAACATTACATTTTAAACCATAGACATGCATACTTACAACACCAATAACTAACTCTTCCCAGAAGACAATATAAACCCAAACTAAGTGGGGGTCTATGCCCCCCACACCCCCAATAGGAAAACAAGTTACTAACCCCCCAACTATATATACTATATATATACTAACTCCAGGATCACACTACAGTGGGGAAAAGGGCATATACCTTTTACTTGTCTTACAGTACTCTACACAGTGCCAGTACTTCACTTCAGTGAAATGAGATTCGGTGAAATGAGTTTTCAGTAATTTGAGCTTTCAGCGATTTGGTCAGGGTGAATTCAAATTCACTGAAATGAGCTTTCAATGAAACAAAGTAGACCCATATAAATATATATATATATATATATATATATATATATATATATATATATATATATATATATATATATATATTTGCACACACACACACACACACACACACACACACACACACACACATATATATATATATATATATATATATATATATATATATATATATATATATACATGCACACACATGGCTTTTTTCTTTTTATATTACTTTTCTAGTTTATAAGAAGATTGCAGTTGTTTATAACTTATTGAAGGATTCCAACCTTTAGGAACATTAAGATGCTCAAATATTTCAGGTTTTTAATGACAGTATATCATTTTAGGTGAATTTGCACACACTTGTGTGTGTCTTTAACTCTTGATGACATCAGTATATGTAGTAGTATGTGAATGTTCCAGTTGTCAATTTCTGTTATATCTTAATCTAAGTGTGCTATATGTGTATATGTTAAATTCATTATACTGGTGTTAAGATATAAATAAATACATTTTATTTTTAAAAAAAATGAATTGCTTGAAGTATTATAAAAATATATATATATATTTTTTTTGCAGGTGGGCAAGCCCCCACATCCCCAAAATTAAATATACCAACTCCACAGTAAAAAAAAAAACCCTGAAAAGTGCACCACTGTCTCGCACAGCACAAGGTATTGTGGTGAAACTCGCCACAACATTAAATTCTCACTCTAAAGCTGCACAGAGAAAGTAGCAGTGTAATTGTGTGACTATGTCCATACATTTATAGTGTGGCTGTGATGTCAGTGCCAAAATAATTATACATTCCTGCATAAAAGTAATATTTTGTATATATTGTAGCATAAAATTACATTTTTCATTATTCAGGATGCATCTGCTTCTTTCGCTTTAGGATGTGAGCCCAGTCGGAAGGTATTTAAACATTCCAGTGATATTCAATGAAAACTTCATGAGAAAATGTCAAATCATTGTGTAAACACTGGCATGCATTTATAAGGATAGACAAAAACATTAAGTAGTCTGTAGACAATTTTCTGGAAAATGGTAGGTAGTAAGGGGGTTGAGAACTTTGCCTTTTGATAAAAGAAAATGGTTGTAGACAGTTTGGCCAAGGACGTTTACATCTCATCCTTTCTGGGTGTTAGAGTAATTAATTAACTGTAAGGATTAATATGGCACAGTATAAATCAGGTCATCTGAAACATTCTGATGACCTCAAAAGGAAATTTCAAATGCTGAGATTTGAGGAAAGGTTTCTAAACCAGTTCAAATAATAAAGAAAGTAGACTGTTACACAGTTAAATGTGATGATGATGATGTTAATGAATGCTTCAGAGCAGCTTACTTTGGATTTGTGAATAGGTGGCATGCATGGTTAAAGACGCAATGCTTTCCACAGGAAATATACTATATGTGTTTCAATCACCTCCATAGAAATATGGGAGAAATCATCCTTCAAATAGTATCATTAGCCTAACAGTGATATTGAAGACCTTTCCCTCTAATAAGCCCACGCAATGAAAGTATAAATACAAAGAATATTAGCAGGTTCAAAGTTCTTTGGAAATCTGGGTGTGACAGATAAATAGATGGAGAATTAATCATAGACATAATCCACTGGGTACATTCTGAGAGGGAAGAGGCAAATCCTTTTAGAAAATATCCTGACGTTCCACAGTAAGTTTGGAGCCAGTTTAGCAAGATATTGTGATCTCTGGTGTCAAATGGTAAACAAATATCAAGGAGTACAAGAACAGGGGGATACGATTGATTTCTCACCAACGGAAGTTCACAAAAAACATCATAGTGTCTGTCTCAGTACTATGTCTTGTGTGGAAACAAGACTGGAGTGGATCATGAACCTGATATACCAGTTTATTGTTTTACCTTTTAGCTATTGTCCTGCACTGAGGGTTTTTAAAAAATGTCTATCCACAGTGTTCACACATCTCAGACTGAAGAGACTTAATATATACCCCCTATCTGGATAACTTATTTTTTCAAACAAACACTTTAGAAGAATTTGTGTCACCTACCAACATCCAGTATGTTCAGGATCTAGATATAGTGCCTAACTTGCAGAATGCAGGGATAAGATCGAAAACACTCAGAAAAATAAAAAAAATGATGGGACAATCCTTCATGCAAAGTCTGCATTCATTATTTACTCCCTTAGGACATGATTCAAATGAAGATGAAGGTTTTCAGTCAAACTTTGAAGTGAAGTACTTTAAAAAAAACTTCATGTTTCTGAAGATGCTGTGTTCTTGCCTTTATCTGTGTTGAGGATTTCCTTTGCAAGGTCGGCCATAATAACAATCTTGTGGTATATGAAAAACATTGGAAAAAAGGGATCAGGCACTAAAATTAACTGTTCCTCTTTAGCCTTCATTATTAACAGAGTTTCACTGGTGCATTCAATAGATTTCTTAAAATCTGGGTCCCCATTTATTCCTCATCTCCCAAATCAAAAGCTAACCATTGATTGATTATACTTACAGAGCTGATTTTCAAGGACCAAAATACATACATTTTGAGCTTTATCTGGGAGACAAGAACCCACAATTTCAGGAAAATGGCAGCTGTCCTTCTGAGTGTAAATACTTCTGATAATTTCTTCAGCCAGAAACTGTATAAATAGTGATAGGTATTAGTTTGGTGATGTGGTACATAAACAAGCAATGGAGTTTATACACAACACATTTGTTGAATGGCAGTGATTGATTTGGTGCAGACATTAAAGTTAAATCTAAATGCGTAAGCTATTTTACATTTCAAGTCAGCAATATAGAAAGGCAGTTAAGCTGATCTGTTAATATGCTTATTGTGCAAGAGCTTTCTTCATTTGTGACACCTTTTTGGATGTTTTTCTTGTGATAGTGAGCCACATCTGACAGTAATCTGCTGAGTTGGTATTATTGTAACCCATAGTATTGGCTGTACATTGTAAGCTCTTATTCTAAACTCTCTACAAATGGCTGACTAAGTACCCAAATGGCAGTTCAAGACATTTACTCCTTGTTAGAAGTGAGCTCTCCAGATCAACATGAAGGCCACATCAACTTGTTTAACTTCTGTAACCAGCCACGTAGCATTGGGTATTCTTACTCAGTGTCAAAACTGCTTTATGCAGATAATGAGCAACGCTTGATGTGAACTTTGAAAGGCGCAACTTTTGCACTTAAAATGATGGCCTCTAAGCACCCCACTGCATAAACCCCAGATGTTCAACATTTAGATCACTGTTGCATTAGCCTAAGCTAGTTAAGTCCTGCACCAGTGGTCAGCCAGAATTTAAAGCCTGAGGGCACCTTCCATATGCTGCGTCAGAAGCTCAAAGCTTTAGAGTGCTAATTTATTCAGAGCTTTTTTGCTGCTAAAGTGTGCTCCATCTACAGGCTCTGTACAAATGCTGCCTGACTAGTGATCCCTCAAGCTTGGACATATACATTCCCATTGGTTAAAATCTTCCATTAAAATTACTTTTTTGGAAGAAAACTTTTGTTTTTTTTTGACAAAAATGTTGTGTTTACTAGGAAACTGAATTTTTTAAGGACTGCCATTGCTTTTCTAAGGGAGGGGATTGTGTGAAACAGGTTTATATTATAACATCAAAGTCTTACAACTTTGAATGTTATAATATCGAACCCATTCGAGTGAAACACCAGAAAACCGAACAGTCAGAATAGCAAATTTTTTTGCCAGGGAAAACATTTGCTGTTCCGACAAACATACACACAACACAAACACACCAAAATAAATAATCCACACACATACACTTCACAAAACCCTACACTAAACCGCACATACACCACTAGCTATCCACTTAGGTCCCTAATTATCGCACACTCACCTTACCCGCTCCCTAACTCTAAAGTCCCTATCGCACACTCTCCCTACCGACTCCCTAACCCTAAAGTCCCTATCGCACACTCACCTTACCCGCTCCCTAACCCTAAGGTCCCTATCGCACACTTACCTGTGTTCGCACACTTACCTTAACCTAGTCCGTAACCTTTGCTCCACAGTTGAGGAAATAGTGAAGCTGCAGAAACAGCCCACCAAATACTTTCCCTAGGAAAGTATTCGGTGTTTTGCAGCTTCGCTGTTTCAAGAATTCGCTGAAGTGGGGTCGATATTATAACATTCGAAGTTGTAACACTTCGATGTTATAATATAGACCCGTGTGAAACATTTATGTGAACATTTTGGGTAAAAATTGTACTTTTTGACAGAATTTTGCTACAGACAGTGTAGGTTTTTGTTTTTTCAGGTAGGATGTTGTGTTTTTGGGAGGCTGTCAGTGGTTTTCTGTCCTCTTTACCACTTGTTCTGTACTCTAATGTTATCCACTCTGCTATCTGCCTTTGTGGTTTCTTTCTCAGCTCACCTATGGAGCAGCCACCACTGTCTGTGGTTTAACCTTCCCCTGTCCTCAGGAAGAATACATTTATTAGGGAGACTGTGAGTGTCAGGCTAACTTCTTTTGTGCCTCAACCACTGGTGGCAGACTGTGTTGTGGCTGTTGTTGGTTCCTCAGATCACTTATCTTTTTCTTCTCAGCTTCATTGGTGTTACAGCTACAGCCACCGTGGACTGAGGGATAGTCACATACTGTGTGGCTATTGCAATGGCCTTGGTGGGCAAGGGAGAAAACTCTTATCAGTCTCAGGTGAAGAGGCAGGTGAAACTCCTTCATTTATCTGAGGCAGGGACTCTGAATATGGGATGAGTTTGCTTAGCATGGGCTGGTTATTTTCCAAGGAGTTTCCCAGGAAGGATGAACACAGAGAGAAGATCTTGCCTTCTCATGTTTCTATTTCTATGGACATGAAAGATTTACTGGGATTTGCTATGGAGCATTGGAGGATTTGTGTATCACTGCCTGCAGTTTTCCTGATAGTCAGCCTGCCGCCCCTAAAAAGGCAGAGATTGAATAAAGTTTTTCATTCTTTTAAGTTTTTATACATTCATCTCAAACCTGCTCCATCTGTTAAAGCTTTGGTTAATCCCACTCTTGCTAAACATTTGGTGAATTACAATCCTACCCTTTCTCATAAAAACAGGAACATAACTGATAAGCATGGGGGAAAATGTGAGTTTCTGCAAAGGAGAGTTTTGACTGCAGTTTCTCCTTGTGAAGAAAAAAACTATTTTAAATGGTTTAGTTTCTTCTATCTTAAAGGTCACAGCTCATAAACTGTGTGTATGATTCCGTTGACACTTCTTCCAGCGTTATGGCCACTGGAACTGTTTTGAGGAGGTTTGTATGGCTGTGCTCTCAGAACCTGCCAGATGATGTGAAAAAAATAGATTTTAAATTCTCACACAGAAAACATTATGTCCCCAGGAATTTTGCACGTTATCTGAGAGCTTTTATCAGTAAAGTCAGTAACACAGCTGAAAAACTGCACAACTCTTTAACAGTGCCATTTTTAAATTCCCCTTTGAACAGAGACTAAGTTGTTGATCCCTGTCCTGCAGAGAGGTTATCAAAAAGCGTGATTAGAAATTAAAGTTTAATATAGGAAATCTCAGAATTTTCTGATTTCCTCAACCAAATTTTCCAAGGAATTCTCCAACCCCTTGTCTAATTTTGGCAAAATTCTGGTAAACAGATGTTTAAGAAGCAATGGCAAAGGCTTCCAAAAAGAGGACAGGGAAATCCCAAAACAAAGGATAGTTTAACAAGTTAAAATTACTGTTTAAGGGACCCTTACAGAAAGTCCAATTTTCCACTTCTGTCTTTTGGCAACAGATAGTTTCAAACAAATGGGTTCTGAAGATCGTTCATCTAGGTCACATGTTACAGTGGGAGGAAATTTCTCCTTTCATGTGGGTAATTCCTCATCCAACAGTCCAGACTCCTCTGTTCCCCCTTCCTTTAATATAAGTTATCTTAGGGAGTTATGGAGTCAGTTCCTCCTTCCAAGTTTGAGAAAGGTTTTTACTCAAGGATGTTTCTGGTGCTAAAGAAAGAAAATATGATTTAAGAGAACATTTCTGTATCTTTCTTTCCAAAACCAATCTGTGATAGTGCCCAAGTTCAAAACACTGTCACTTCATAACCTGTTTTCTCATCTTCCTCATTTACGTTTTGAAGTAACACTAGATTTAAAAGATGCTTATCATCACATCCCTATTCATACAGATGTTTCTTAAGGTTGTGTGTCTGGATCACAGTATCAGTTCTCTGCTTTACCCTTTGGACTATCCACTGCACCAGGTGTGTTCACAAAGTGTCTAGCTCCAGTTATAGCTCATTGCAGGCTACAGGATATCCACATTTTCCCATATTTAAATGACTTGCTTATCTTTGCAGAGCCATTTTCAAAGTGTCAAGGATCTCTCACCTGGGTGATAGATCTCGTACCATAAGCTGGGATTCCAAGTAAACATTCGGAAATCTATTTGACTCCATCACAAAGGATTGTGTTCCTGTGGTGTCTGCTAGAGACCTCAGTTCAAAAACCTTTTCTTCCACAGGAAAAGGTAAATCTATGTCTAGATCTATTTCTAAGGTTTTTCTACTCAGACTTCTGTGTCTGCAAGGAATACCTCAGGATTCTGTGTCTCATGGCATCTATGATTTTCATGATACCCCTGGCAAGACACTGTATGAAAAAGATACAATGGTATCTGAAGACTCTTTGGTCCCAGCACCAACACCCATTATCTTTTCAAATACCAATTCTGGGATTTGTTAGAAGAGAAATATTTTGGTAGAGACAGCAAATATCCCTAAATCCTGGTTACCCCCCCCCAAAAGGAATAAGTCACCGCACATGCTTTGGATTTTGCTGAGGGTGCAATTTTAGGAGGAATAAAAATGCAAGGTGTTTGGGACACCAAGTACAGACACAAACACATAAATATAAGGTTTTTAGAGATAATACCACAATTACATGGTACATCAACAAGCAAGGGAAAACCAGGTCGTACCCCCTTTGTATACTAGACATGTTATCTTGGGATATAGCTTCATAACACAATCTCACTCTGTAGGCATCCTACATCCCATTAGATTAAAATTATGTGGCAGACAACCTGAAGATGGCAAACGCAGACCCTCATGAATGGAAATGAGATCAGGAGGTCTGTGGGGAACTTCTCAAGTAGACCTCTGTGCATCCTCTCTGAACAATCAGCTGGCAAAATTCTATTCTTTTCCTTGGAGAGGAATGTTCCTTTATGTTTTCCACCTTTTCCAATGATATCCAGGGTATTTCTGAAGATTCAGAATGAATTCCCCCAAGGTCATTGAGGTGACTCCATGCTGAACCATGCAGCATTGGTTCTGCCTTCTTTTGGAAGTGACCAGGAGCAGTTAACACAGGCTTCCTCACAGCATGGATCTACTCACACAAGAACAGGGTGTTTGATAAACCCCAGCTCCAATCAACTTCAACAGACTGCCTGGAAGATAGGGTCTTAATTCCCTTTAGGCACCTGTTTACTGAGGACATCCAACAGTACTAATGGAGACAAGAATGCCTGCAACTAGAAAATCATATATTAGCAAATGGAAAAGGTTTTCTAGTTAGTGCCAATGTCATAACCAGCACCTATTCAGGGTACTGTTTCTCTGGTTTTACAATATTTATGTGAGTTACTATCCTTTGGCCTTTCTTACTCCTACATCAAGGTTCATTTATCTGCCATTTTAGTATGTCTTCCCATAGATTCCCTTCTTTCATTGCATTCTCATATGAAAATGTTTTTGAAATCAGTTTTGCATAAGAGACTTACAAGAAAAATGGTTGTTCATCTTTGGGATATTGTCAAAGGAAAAATATACTTTAAAAATGATCAAAACATGGTAGGTTCAGGTTAAGGCACTTTAATCTTGCAGCAAGGAGACAAAAATGTGCTAATACAGAGTTTGTCTAACTAGAATCAGGAAATGCTAACATTTTTATACACTTTCTAATAAGACATTGCCTACCAAGCTGACGTAGTGAATCACAAGTTTTGTCATCATCATTTAGTAATAATTGTTTTTACAATATTCTGCTGGTACTATCAATTTTTGTGAGAAACTTCCTAAGAAAAACAACATGGCCTTGGCTACCACCGGTTAGATATATGCAATGTTACCATTCAAGGTACTATGGCTAATTCGAGCACAAAGCAAGTATAGATTGCAGTTCATTTCTCTAACAGTCCTTTGTCTATGTTATCTCTAAACTTCTGCAGCTGCACATGTTCTCATACTTCGAACAGAGCTGATTGTTTAAAATCATTACATTTACAGAATATAGCATTGTTCATTCATTTTCCTGACCTAGCAGATAATCACCTGCTTCTCAAGTACATTTCCAAAAGGCATAAACATGAATATTGCTGTGCTAGCAATTACTAGGTCAGAGGGCATCTTGCAAGTTTCAGAAAGCACACTGCAGTTTCAAAAAGCATCTTTTCAGTCTCATATGAAACTCAACTGTATATAAAACAGTGCATATAAAATAGAATGAAAAACGTGTTAACTTATTTAGTTTCTAATTAGCATTAAGCATACACACATTAATACATATTTTTCTGACATTTCCCCACTGTTAATACTTTTTAATTCTATTTTCAAAATAATAAACAGTTTGCTTCTTTTCCTAACCTCTTCCATTCAGGATTTGCAGTTAAGAAAGTCATTCAGTTTAAACTTATGAAAGTGTTTCACATTCTAACAATTCTTCAAATTCAGTACTTTGATACAAAGTCTCAGAAACTGATATATCTATAAATTCTTTGATTAACTTTTTCATGCAGGGGATACCACAACAAATACATGCTCCTAATAGGAGTAATCCCACACAAATGGCAATCAAGATGTTCATTAGGATGGAACCCCACCCTCCAAACAAATTCTGGAAAAAGTCCATCAGAGGGTTTGGGCCTGGTTTGGTCATGGCCGACACTTGCTGTATCACCTCAAGGTGGTCGTTTATCTCGTGTTGATGATCTGGTATATACGCACAGCACTCTTCTTTGATCAAAGCGCACGTACCACCTCTCGCCACTAGGGTGAAGTCAAGAGCCATTCGGTTCTGGAGCACTACAGTTGTCATAGTATTCAGTTCATCAGTTATCAATTCAAGAGCAGAAAAAGTTGCATTACTCATTACTTTGAGAAGTTTAGACAGCTTTCTCAGCTCCCAAATCAATTTCACTGCACCATATGCAGGTAATATGCCTGCCCACGATATAACAGCATCACTCAAGTCCATGTGCGTCAGTTTGGTACCCACAGTATGATGGTCTTTCCAGCTTGCCTCGATCTGTCCCACTGGATTTTCAGGCTTTCTGACAGCTTTCTTGGCCACATCTCGGGTATTTCGAATATTTCCCTGAGGCAAAACTGCAGTGTGTCGTATGGCCGGGACCAGATACCCCAAAAAACAACTGCCGGACCAATACTCAGGTAACCATTTATATGCTTTCTTACCACACACAAAATAACAATCCTCTACCTTAGTAGTTACTTTGTTATGAAATGGCTGCCCTGCATGAAACATTTTCCTATCTATTACAGATAGTTGTTTAAAAAGTACAGGATTACGTTGCACTTGATCAATAGTCTTATGCATGGACTCAAGAATTGAGTCATAATTTGAACTACAAGTTCCACCCATTTTGTTTGCTTTGGTATAACATTTGTAATGTACAGTCACATTGCACTTGCTCCAACCCACTTGAATTGTGTCATTCTTATAAAAACATACAATTCCCTTTTGTGTCACAGGCAAATACAGTGCTACCTTATCATATGCTTTAATAGCTACTGTGTCATAAACCAAATTTTCCCAGGTCTCATTGACCCCTAGGGGGACTGCAGTCATTAGTAACCCCCCGTATGCTGTTGGTATGGCTGTGCAAATCCAGCAGTTCGAAACATTAAAAGTCTCAGCATACACACGTGTAATTGCCTGATAAGTGTTAAAGTTTGGGTGCCAGTCTATGTTTGGCTCATCACGTTTAATCAGTTCAACTTTTGCGGCAGGAAAATGGAAAGGCCACAACAAAAAGAACAATGTTATCAGTATAGCTACCAGAATAATCATGCAAATTTTCTGAGGTTGTTCTGTATCTCTGTTTGCTCTATACCTATTCATTTTGTTCTCGTTGTACAACAGTAACAAGGTTTTTGTCCAGTTCAAAGTTCTTAACCAGTTTACAGTGTGTCAAATGAATCCAGGATGCTCGCTCTGCGATCTTGACTGCAGTGGGTGTCGACAGTAGTACCTGGTACGGCCCTTCCCACTTTGGAGAACTCCAGTTTTTTCTCTTCACCACCTTCACCCAGACCCATGTGCCTGGGGCTACTGCTGCTTCTGATTGTCTTGTTTGCTCTTTATCTGAAACAGAATTTAACTGCAAAAGTTTGTTATTCAAAAATCGCCTCATATACCCTGCAAGTGAACTGTCAGCCTCCTGCTCTGCAGGCATGAGAGGTTTCCATTGAGGTGTATAATATGCCCTCCCAAACAGAACTTCAAAAGGAGCTAACCCTTTTGCATTTTGAACAGTTCTCATGCTCAACAGTGCCAGAGGTAAACAGTACACCCAGTTCTTCTGTGTCTCACTAATCAATTTTCTAAGCTTATTTTTCAAAACCCCATTATGCCTCTCTACTAATCCTGCAGACTGGGGGTGGTATGCACAATGGTTTTTCAGAGATATCCCAAAATAATGACTAAGTTGTTGTATAGTTTGATTTACAAAGTGTGTGCCATTGTCACTATAAATCTTTTCCGGTATGCCAAATCTAGGAATAATTTCTTTAACAAGGACTTTTGCAACAGTAGCTGCATCTGGATTTTTAGTTGGAAAAGCTTCCACCCATTTGGAAAACATATCTATAATGACAAGGCAGTACTTCTTATTTTCGCATTTGTTCAGTTCTATAAAATCCATACAAATCATATGGAACGGATACGGTGGTATAGGGAAACTCACTTGCTTAGGTTTCAGTGCCCCTTGTGCATGATGCTTGTTACAAACGTGGCATGCTGCACAAAAATATTTTGTGTAGTTTGTAAATCCATACATCGTAAACACTCGATTCACTAACTGTACCATCCCCCCTGTTGAGACATGGCACTGCCCATGGCTCAACAAAGCTGCATATCTAAACAAGTTACATGGTAAAATCAGTTTGTTTTCTTTGGAGATGTACAGTCCCATCTCAAGGATTGCTCCTCGTTTTATCCACTTCTGTTTTTCTACATTTGTAGTAAGTGTCTGCATTGTTTTTAACATTTCTAAGTCTAAAATCTCAGATGGTTGTAATTCCTCACTTAAAAGAAAAACTTCTGAAGCTGAAGCTGCTTGTTTTGCAGCTGTATCAGCCCTCGCATTACCTTTTGTAATTCTATCCTGTTGCTTGGTATGAGCTACGCATTTGCAAATAGCTACTTTCTGAGGTAACTGAATAGAGTCTAACAAGTCTAAAATAAATTGCGCATGGTTAATTGGTTTACCAGTAGATGTTATCATTCCTCTATTTTTCCACTGCTGTGCAAAAACATGTACAGTAGAAAAAGCATACTGACTGTCAGTAAAAATGTTTACTTTCTTACCTTTTGCTAATGTACATGCCCTTGTCAAGGCAGTCAATTCTGCTGCTTGTGCAGATAAGTTGTGTGGTAAAGACTTTGCTTCTAAAATCTCAGTATCAGAAACTACTGCATACCCCACTAGATTCTGTCCTGTAGGACCCCTCCTGCACGAGCCGTCCACATAGTATGTCACCTCGGCATCATCCAAGGGAACATCTGTAAGGTCTTTTCTAGGTAGTGTCTTTTGCTCAATCTCCTGCAGGCAGCAGTGTGGCTTGCCATCTGCAGGGGATGGGAGCAAGGTTGACGGATTCAGAGTTGTGCATCGTTCAATTGTCATATGAGGTTGGCTCAGTAGTATAGTCATACAGGAAAGATGTCTAGCAGGAGAAAGATATGCTACTTTTTCTTGCAGTAAAATAATTGCGACTGCATGAGGCACTCTCAATGTGAGAGGGTGGAACAATACTACTGAGGCTGAAGCCTGCACTGCCATTGCAGCTGTGTCTACTGCTTGTACACAGTGGGGCAAGGATCACGCCACTGGGTCTAGCTGTGATGAATAGTAAGCTATGGGGCGTTGTTTGTCCCCATGCTGTTGTGTTAACACTGATGTCATATAACCTTGCTTACAGTCTACAGTTTGGAAAAATCGCTTATGATAGTTTGGTAATCCTAAAACAAAGGAAGAAGCTATCAGTTGTTTCAGTTTGCAGAAAGCTGATTCTGCTTCTGGTGTCCACTGTAATAAATCTTGTGCTGCCATTGGCTTTTTGAATATCAAGTTAGTCAGCGGAGCAGATTCCAAAGCATAGTTTGGTATCCAACTCCAACAAAAGTTAGTAGTACCCAGGAAGGACATCATTTCCTTCTTGGTAGTTGGTCTAGGTGCTTGCAATATTGCTGTTTTTCTGTCTTCATCTAATATTCTGCCTTCTTTGGATATTACATATCCCAGGTATTTGACCTGTTTTTTCCAAAGTTGCAGTTTGCTTTTGTTTACCTTGTGTCCTTGAGTGACTAAAAATTGTAATAATGCTATGGTATCCTCTCTGCATTCTTGCTGGGTGGGGGCTGCCAGCAGAATATCGTCTACATAAAGTAAAATCTGACTACCTTATAAAACCTTGATAAATCCCGCCAGGTTACTTGCCATTTCTTGTGTGAATATTGTTGGACTTTCACAATATCCCTGTGGTAGTCTCGTATATGTATACCGTTTCCCCTGAAATGTAAATGCAAACCAATGTTGGTTGTTTGGGTGTATCGGTATTGAGAAAAATGCATTGCTAATATCTACCACAGAAAAATACTTTTGTTGAGGTTTCAAATCATTCAATAAAGTGTGTGGATCTGGCACCGTAGGTGCCCTGGGTATAACTGCATCATTTACAGCTTGTAAATCTTGGACCATATGCCATTCTCCGTTTGCTTTCCTAACAGGAAATAAGGGTATATTACACGGTGAATCAGGAGATTCTATTAAGACTCCTTCCTTAAGTAAGGCTGCTATTATAGGTTTGATTCCTATTTCTGCATCCTTTCTTAAGGGATACTGTCTCTTTTGAGGTCTAAATGCTGATTTTGGCATGATAGTAACTGGTCCTGCTGTACGAATAAGTCCTACATCTGATTTCCCTGTTGACCAGAGAGTCTCTGGTATGTCTCATAAGGCTTTTTCCTCTTCCTCTAGTAAGAGTGCTACTCAGCTATCCTCACTTGCCTGTGAGTGCACAGCTGGGTGTGTCTGTGTTATCCAATTTAATTTCTGCTTTTGTACTCCTTGTTCAGAGAGTTCTAACTCTGTCTGTTTTTCCCACCTTGTGACTTTTTCTCCTAGGTCTGCCCACTTCAAATTTCTATCTTTAGTTAAACTTACATGTGGTAATCTATTAGATTTGTAAAGTGCTAGGAATTCCTGGGGCAATGAACAGCTTACTACACTGTTTCCTTCTGTGTCCCAGTACAAATTTCGTAATACTAACCTATTAGCATGGTTTCTAAACAGTTCTTGCTCATATTCTTTATCAGGTCCTGGTCTGTTACAGTAATATAGAGTGCAATGCAACAAATGCTGTTTGCCAGTGTCAAGGGAGAGGGATTTACTGATGGCTACGTTCATCAGTTCTTCGGTTACTGCCCCTGGACCAGTCGTAACTAAGTCCTGGCTGTACCAATAAAATGCTTCACCCTCCGGTCGCACTACAAAAGTATCCATTTGTCGCTGTGCTTTCATACCCTGCATAGTTGGAACTACGGCTATGCCAAATATCTGCATTAGGTCTCTGCCCAAGATATTCACTGGGCATTTTGCAGAAACAACAATTTTGTTTTAATGGGTCATCCCCAAAACTGGGTCAGTTATCACTATGTTGTGGGAGAGTGGCTCCCGATACAGCTGTCCATTGGCTGCTTTCACTAATATGTAATCCAGTGATTCTGAATTTTCTGGTAGTTTGGAGGGATGTATCAGGGTCCGTGAAGCCCCTGAGTCACACAGGAATTTGATTTCCCTCCCCTCTACCAGAAGTGTAACTTCCGGTTTTGTGTCTGCTAAGTAGAGCTCTAAGCTCAATAATGCTAAGTCCAAAATTTCATTTTCTTCATTATCTATGAATTCATGTACATCCTCTATTTCTTCTGTCACATTCTCTACCCTTTCTATCACATTTGCATTTGTCTTTTCTTGTTTATTCCTATCCAGTGATTCTTGGCTATCATATAGTCATTCCTCACCCTCCTTATCTTCCGTGGTTACCTTCTTATTTTGCCTGCAATCCCTTGCCAAATGTCCCTTTTTCCCGCATTTAAAACATTCACCCCTTTTCTTTCTCTCTTCAAAGTCCTCTGATCGTTTATCAGATTGTTTGTTTCCCTGGGCATTTTTCTTACCCTTCTTCCCAGTTTGTACTACAAAGACTTCTGATCCGTCTTCTACTGCAAATACTTGAGTTTTCTTTTTCTTTTTGCTATTAAAATGCCTTTCGGCATGTCTTGCATATTCAACTAATGACTGTAATCTACTTGTACGATGATCTGTAATCTACTTGTACGATGATCTACCATGTGCTTTGTAATAAAGCTGTTAATGGGCGCAATTCTGCCTTTTAAAAATGCATTTTTAGCTGTTGCTCATATGGGGAATCATGTGTTTGATCTTCAGGTACCTGCATTCCACAATGGTTATTAAAACATTCTAATAATCTGGCATAATATCTATCAACAGTTTCACCTTCTTGTTGTATGCATTGATTAATGCAAGTCCAATCAGCCCTAGGCTTCCATTTCTCAGAGATTCGGTCTGTCAGACCTTTCACTCTGTTGTCCAGTTCTGCGTTACTATGTGGGAGTGGTCTAAACTCTGCATCACGGGGATTCCAGTTGCCACTGATCATGTGCCAATCTGGACCTATGATTTGTCTAACTACTTTCTCTACTTCTTCTCCATTTAAGTGGTAACTTAACCTCATGCCTTGTAAGTCTTCTAAGAATTTTCTAAAATTAACTTTTGGATGGGGAATTCCCTCTGTGCCTGTCTGGATGTCTTCCGGTGTCCACGGTCTATATACTAGAAGAGTTGGATCCTGTCCTGCCTGCGGATTTGGTACTTCTATGAGTGGGCATATCTCTTCCTCACTCATAGCTTGTGAATTTCTATTTATTTCATATAATTCAATATCCGCTCTCAAGTTGCGTGTTCGAGACCTGGACTCGATAGGATCCCTGATAAACGGTTTTGATTTTGCAGGAACAGCTGGGTATAGCGGAGGTGGATCAGCTTGTCCACTCGCTTCATATTCTGGTAAGGGAAGCGGAGGGGGTGGAGGAGGGGCTGTTGCTATTACCAAGTTATTATCTTCTTTATCTAAGAATGTTGCTTTTGAATTTTTAATCTTTTGCTCCCTGCTGTTTGCTTCCTCAAGCCACCTGTGTGCCTGAGGGACTCCTAATTGTCGTTGCTTTTTTAGCTGACCTTTCACGTCTGTTTTAAGTTGTCTAACAAGTTTAATAAGTGAAGGTTTATCTAAATTACCATCAAATTTGTATTTATCAACCCATTTTGTATAATACTTAACATTATCGGCACGCTGTAATTGCATATATTTCGCGTCTTCGGTTAGGGGCGGGTCTCGGGAACTTTTCGTGCACTGATTTCCCATGTTGCCTTAGCTAAGTCAGAAATTATTACGTAACCCTTCTTATCACGTGGTACCACGATTTTACACCTTTTCACAGTTTATCTAGAATAACTGCCTACCTATTCTGTTTCCCTGATCTAGGACAAGACAGCAATCTTTTTGTCCCTGATCTGCACATGCAAATCTCCCTGACAAAACAATACTGTAACAAGTCCCTGATCTAAAACAGAAAAAAAGGTAAATTCCTCCTTACCTGACCCTCCGTGAGTTGATCCACCGGTACGTTGACTCGTCCTCCAATCTCAGATCAGAAACAGTGGCTGGCCTCTTTTGAACGACAATTCAGTCAGAGGTCTTTCAAAACAGAAGAGCCGATGTGGCCACTTCTCCGTACGGGTACATGCCACCGGGTCCAATTCTGACCTGGGCCTAGAGTGAGAGTTACTTTCCGGTCCGAAGGACCAAAACTGTCAAAGGAAAAATATACTTTAAAAATGATCAAAACACGGTAGGTTCAGGTTAAGGCACTTTAATCTTGCAGCAAGGAGACAAAAACGTGCTAATACAGAGTTTGTCTAACTAGAATCAGGAAATGCTAACATTTTTATACATTTTCTAATAAGACATTGCCTACCAAGCTGACGTAGTGAATCACAAGTTTTGTCATCATCATTTAGTAATAATTATTTTACAATATTCTGCTGGTACTATCAATTTTTGTGAGAAACTTCCTAAGAAAAACAACGTGGCCTTGGCTACCACCGGTTAGATATATGCAATGTTACCATTCAAGGAACTATGGCTAATTCGAGCACAAAGCAAGTATAGATTGAAGTTCATTTCTCTAACAGTCCTTTGTCTATGTTATCTCTAAACTTCTGCAGCTGCACATGCTCTCATGCTTCGAAAAGAGCTGATTGTTTAAAATCATTACATTTACAGAATAAAGCATTGTTCATTCATTTTTCCTGACCTAGCAGATAATCACCTGCTTCTCAAGTACATTTCCAAAAGGCATAAACATGAATATTGCTATGCTAGCAATTACTAGGTCAGAGGGCATCTTGCAAGTTTCAGAAAGCACACTGCAGTTTCAAAAAGCATCTTTTCAGTCTCATATGAAACTCAACTGTATATAAAACAGTGCATATAAAATAGAATGAAAAACGTGTTAACTTATTTAGTTTCTAATTAGCATTAAGCATACACACATTAATACATATTTTTCTGACAGATCTTAATTTTGTGTAAGAGAAGCTAACACTTACTCCACTTGAGCTAGAACATCAATCTTACTTGACATTCTTAACATAGACAACAGTTTTATTCATTACACTGACCTCTGCAAGAAGAGTTGTAAGCCCTTAAGATGAGTCTCATTTTCCATTGAAACAAGATTTCTTTGAGAACCAATCCTTCTCTTATGCCTATATTGGTATCCAAGTTTACTTTAAACCAAACTATCCAATTTCCTATTTTTTCCTGAACCTGAAAATGTAGGAAAAAGGGTGCCTCATACCTTGGATGTCCATAGACAATTTAGGCGCTATCTTGACAGAACAAAATCTTTCATATCTTTGGAGCAGTTGTTCATTTCTTGTGAAGGTAAGAAGGGACAATCTGTCAAAACAGACTATTTTCAAAAGGTTATATCAAGCTATTACCTGATGTTATGATCACAACAACAAAACTATTCCAGGCAGGGACAAGGTTCAGTCTACCAGGGCATTGGCTTCATCTATGGGTTTTTGAAAAGGGTTGAATTCTAGAAGTTTTCTAGAAGCAGCAAATTGTTTCTCTGTACATACTTTTACAAATCACTACAAGCTTGATTCCTTCTCTAGGTCTAGATGAGGCTGTGCTAAGACCTTTCTAAGGGGGCCCCTGGACCCTTCCCCTTCCACATCTGAAATGTTGTAAGCTAGTGTAATTTACCCATATAGATACAGGTACTACAGCATTGATCAATAAGATGAAAACAGTATAGCTGTGTAAGTAAACTTACCATAACTATGGATTTTGAATGATCACTGCTGCTGTATGGTGGTGCTGCGGTAGCGTTGTTGCCTCACATTAAGACATTGTCCTGTTCGATTCTCAGCTAAAGCGTCTTCTGTGTGGAGACATGCATGAATGGGCGTACCTTCATTGAAGGATGTACGTCAGGGCTGGCAACTTGATATGTAAAAATCTGCTGCCAATCATTAGCGTACCGGAGTTCCGCTGTGGCGACCCCTAACTGGGAAAAGCCGAAAGATACAACAACAACAACTGCTGCTGTATCTGCTCCCTCCCTCCACCTCTTGTGTTTGTTGATTATGCCAGGGTGTGTATATATATATATATATATATATATATATATATATATATATATTTGTACTCCTAGCCATATCCTCACAGTGCTCAGCCTTCCTCTCTCACTTGGTATGAAAGCTTCAAAGGACTTGGAGCTCAACCCTGTTTATTTATTTATTTATTTTTTGCAGCTTAGCTGGCACTGCCTAACAGTTTGAGTGTAGAATGTGCCCTGAAACTTTGGAAGCCGGCTGGCTGTTATATCCTTATCAGGAAATAACCCATAGAGCTAATGCTTCCGCACTAGTGATCATCTGAATATCTACCGTTATTTAAGTTTACTGTACTTTCCCTCTCTTTTTGACTTGGATTATTAGTCAGAAGAGCAGGCATTGCAGTAAGATGGTAGTGTTTCAGGAATTTCTTCTTAATCAAAACATTCAAAACCAGTTGTGTTTGGCTTTGTTGACCTGAATCTGTCCATAAAGACTTAAAAAGGAAAAAGTCATGGACATACAGAAGCCATATAGCTGAAACACTTGTTGTCCTTAAGGCATCATTTGCATATATCCCATGGGCCTCTATTCCAGGAGATTTAAGGTATCACACAGTGAAAGTTTATTCTTGTAGGTTTTACTCAATCAGAACATTCTGATTCTGAGAAAAGTATGGCTTTTCAGATTTCCATGTAGAAGAGTGTTCTTGCTCAGAGACTTTATCTAAGATGAATGAAATTTTTCAGTGGGAGCAGAATAAAATTCTTATTGCAAAGAAAAAGTAATAGATGTTGCAGCTGAATATCCTTAAATCAGCAGCTGTTCCAACTGTTTTGCCTGCTTTAGTGAATGTTTTTTTCATTAGTGCTAGTTTGCCTGACAGTCAGCCTCATGCCCCCATGAACCCTAATAGTTTATCCAGGGATTCATGTATTTGTTTTCCATTGCTAAAGTAAACCCAGCAGTAACTTCTGTATCAAAATTGTTACAGTTAAGCAAATAACTGTTACTAACCCCATTTCTTTTGACAAAGATGGGAAAGCTTTTGACAAGCTAGGGGAATAAATTGTGCTCTTCTACTACTCTGACTTTCAGGATTTCAAACTGTCAAGCTCGTATGTTAATTTTTTTTAATTTTATCTTTTAAAACATGCACAAGTAAATGATTAATCTTCCTTCTTCTGATATTAAATTCTTTGCTTCTTTAACATCTGCTTCTCATGTGACTAAGGATATTTTACGTGTGTTTATGATGCTGTTGATTCTTCTTCCAGAGCTGCTGCTTCAGGGTCAGTCATGAAATGACTGGCTTGGCTTGATTCTCAAAAACCTTCCTGAAGATGTTTAAACTGAAATTTTAAATTCTCACTTAGACAAACAAATTTTGTTTTGCCTTTTGCAGCTGTGATGCCCAGGAAGTATAACGAAAAGGAAAAGTTTATTCAAGGGATAACTAATATTTTTCAACTCTTCCTCAGCTCCTCAGTTCCCTTTTTTAATAATCAGTTTAAGTGTGGTGGTGCTGCGGTAGCATTGTCGCCTCACAGTAAGACGTTGTCCTGTTTGATTCTCAGCTAGAGTGTCTTCTGTGTGGAGACATGCGTGAATGGGCGTACCTTCATTGAACGTTGTGTGTCAGGGCCGGCAACTCGGCACGTAAAAATCTACTGTTAATTATTAGCGGACCGGAGTTCCGCTGTGGCGACCCCTAACCGGGAAAAGCCGAAAGACACAACAACAACAAGTTTAAGCAGCAAGGAGCCATGAAAGAGGAGTTTAGAAAATCAATGGCAAAATGAAAGGAAAAGGCTCTAAACATCAAGAATAGTCTTCCCATCATCAGGTTCCACCCTTATGCCTGCCTCAGCCTGTCAATCTCTTCATCTCTCTCTGTTTCTCCCTCTCTAAAGCTTCCATCTCCTGTTGTTGTACCAGACTGTGGCAGACAAACTGGTTTTAAATTTAATTCAGTAGGGATATATTTGGCAAAGTGAATCCCTCCCTCCCTTTCTGGGGATTCCTCCTTGTCCAGTAAACCAAGCCACCTTTCTTCCTCCCATTCTGCAACAAATGCTTAAACAGACAGTAATAGAACCACTGCCTCCCTGCCAGATGAGCAAAGGCTTTTATTCAGTGACTTTTCTGGTACCAAAGATGGAAGGACCTGGAGGCCTATGCCGGACCTATCCTTTCTAAATTTTTTATCAAAATTCCAAAGTTCAAAATGATTCCCCTTCACTCCCTTTTAACTCATGACACCCTTCTATAGTTTTCATGGGACAGCTAGACTTAAAAGATGGTTATCATCACATTCCCATATGCAAGCAGTTCATATTTTTTAAAATATTTTCTCTATCTGGGATGCATAATCAGTTCTGTCTTATCATCTGGATTATTCTTAACAAAACATCTTGCTCCAGTAATTGCTTATTGCAGACTACAATGACATTCATGTTTTTCCATACTTGGATGACTGTCAAGCACCCACAGTTATTGCGCAAGAACGGTGCCCTCAAGCTTTAAAAGCTGGCTGTTTACTGGTGGAGGACCTAAATAGCTTAGGCTACTGCAACAGTGAGCTATTGGAACATCTACTGTTATGGGAAGTCTGCTTACACAACTGTACTTTCTTTATGAACCCACCAAGCCAACATATGGAGCCCACCAAGCCAACATATGCTAAGGCTGTTGAAGAATCATTTCCTAAACCTCCTAAAGCTAGGAAAGCTAAGCTTCAGCATAAAAGTAATATCACTATATCATCACTCTCTTGCATGTCATTGAGCCATAAGTCTGCAGACAGTGAACCTTACACTGCCATTAATTCAAGGAACACAAACAGATGGGTTTCTAATAATTGATGACTCCTTTGTCAGGCACAAAGACTTCATGCTTACAATGCTGGACAAGGATAGGATAAAAGTTAATTTTCTCTTTGGTGCCAGGATTAATCCCTTACACTGAGCTAATAAGAATACATTCTAGTAACAGTCTATGTAGGTGTGAATAACTTATAATTCTGAACTGTGAGAGGAATAAAGAGAGACATGTTGGATCTTACTATGCATGTGTTAAATGCAGGCAAGACTCTGTTCCTGAGTGGCATCCTACCTTTGTCCAAAATGATACCTGAATACCAGTATAAGGTAGTTGGTTTCAAAAATTGGATAGGTAGTTGGTGTCATTTAGCAGGGGTCATGTATTAGTCTTAGATGAAACAGAAGTTGGGCCAGCATGCTTCACAAGAGGCGGCATGCACCTTTTGTTCCATGGCTTCCACTTACTGGCCAAAACCCTTGCTGTCCCATAGCTTCTTTTTGAAGTAAATACCGGCTACTGGATATCCCAACATAGCAGACACTGTTACAGAAAATTCTAATTCTGACCATATTAAGGTTTCTCTTCTCAATGCCAGAAGTCTTAATAATAAATCACCTGACTTTATAATTTCATAGGTTTATACCAGGCTAATGGCAACCAGGGTCTTTACAAGTCTAGCCATGCAATCCAACACAGTTTTGTTTCCAAGTTTTTGGATGCCTATATGGTAGGGTATGTTAGAGGTAGAGGTAGCTTAAGGTTATGTGGGGGGGGGTATGTTAGTTTGGGATGAGTTTCCTTACTGTTGACCTCTGTCCATCAGAGACACAGGAGCCTGACTGGGAGTGAATTTGAGATATCTCATCCAGTGATCAAGGTTTCTTTTGAATACGGCCAGGGATGAACTCTGCTTCACATAGTTGAAGAGCTTATTCCGTAGCACAGGGATCCTTTGAGGCACATATCAGTCTCTTCAACATGTTCTGTTTATGTCGCAGGCAAAGTTCAGATACTTGGATCTAGTGTTTCTGGTATTGTTTGTTTTGCAGATGTGCAAGAGATTAATCAAAGCTGGATTTGACGATGCATTATATGCTAGGCATAGATCACCTCTCAGTAACTTTGAGGATATCCTGCAACTTGAATATATTCATTCCATGTTGTACCTGATACTTGCATTTACTGTAAAGCTAGGACTCCTTCCTTGCCTGGATTTATTGCTTGCCATGCATTCAGATGTGAGGATAACTACGGGAGTGTATCCATATTTGTCAGAAATCATAGTGCCTCTAGGCAGATTCCCTAAGACCCACAAACTGAACTTACTGAACTCCATCTTAACTTCAGTAATAATTTATAGTCTACTTTTTTAATTTCTCCAAGTCTTTTGGGTTTCTAATACCATAACAGGAATTAAAGTTCATCAGATTTGTATTGTTTCAATCTTTGATGTCAGCCAGAAGTGCTCTTCACAGCAATGTGCCCAGTAATGACTCCTACTGCAATTCGTATGGACTTAGATGTATTGGTAAAATATCTAAATACGCTTGTAGATTATTTTTTATAAGACCTGTTGCTCCTACTACTATTGGAACTGTATGGGTATCTCTCTTCCACACTGCTCTCATTTCTGCCTGCAAATTCTGATATTTTATGACTTTGTGCCTCTCTGTACGCAAGACACTGTAGTCACTGGGTACGGCAATTTTAATGATCAATGCTACTTTTGTCTTCTTTTCATGGACCGCTATATCCAGTTTTCTAGCATCTATCTTTTGAATTATCGGTAATGGGTGAGCCTATGTGATGTAAACTTCATCGTTTTCTATGATGCTTTGTAGCTCATTTTTCCAGTGTTTTGCAGCCACTTCAAGTACCATAATGTTTGCACAATCCCCAGTGTAACAGTCTTGCCACATTATTATGTCTTTCAGTATACAGCCTTTCTGCCATTAGTATGTCACAACCAGCAATGAGGTATGCGATTATTTCCAATTCTGTTTTACAAAACCTACATTTGTCTGTTTCTCCCACATGTTCAATGGACTTTATAAACCATCTTGTACATAGCCCACTATCTTGGGCCGCCAATATTAACCTTTCATCTCTTGGTTTGAATTTGCCTCTCCTTAACCATTCCTGCATTTGATCCTGATCAACATGAGGTTATTCCAGAAATTTTCTATACTTGCAATTATATTTATGCATTTTCCACATTTCTTGCCTTCTCATCTGGTCCTTCACCTTATATTCTTTCTTTTGTTTTTTTGGCACGTTCATTTGCTGCCTGATTTTAATCTACTTCTGGTTTGATTTCCATTCCTGCTTGACACCAATATGCTTCTGCTAGACTAAGCAGAGAAGTCCTCATTTATTCTCCTTATGTTTCAGAACTTTCACTACGTTTGGGAGGTCAGCAGATATGTCTGCAGTCCCTTGATTGCAGATCTATATGTTAGATGCAGATCTATATCTATATGTTATCAATTTCAAGGAGGCCCATACCTCCTTCAGAACAGGGAATATATAATCTTGGTATGCACTGATTTTTTATAAATCATTTGTTGAACATGAAGCATCCTTCTTGTTTTCCTGTCTAAGATATCCAACATGTTTTGGGGCCAATCAATCACTCCAAAACTGTTAAGTTAGGACAGGAAGAGCAAATTGGTTTATAGCTTGAATTTTGTTCCTAGATGTCAATGCTATTTTCAGGATTACGAAAAATAGAATGAAAGGCACACCACGACAATCGAAGCAAACCTTTAGGCAAACCACAAAATCTTTATTGTCAGTAAGCGCTTTCACGTCCAATATGATGCTTCTTCAGACTTTTAAAACAGACTCACAAAAGAGAGACTGGGAAATGTAAATAATTTAACCGAGAAGGAAGAAAATAGGTGGATAATTAAATTACAAGCTGACAATGGGCATGGTTTGAATGACAGGGTCTCCCTGAAACCTTTCCTTAAGGATAGGCCCCTAAGACACTGATATGTATTTTATATGTATATTCTCATATATTCATTCACAGCCATCACTCATATGTTTTTTAAGCATATTATTCTTATTGATATATATAGATATATTTATTTATATACATATATACACATTTTTTAAACACATATATATATATATTTTTTACACATGCATATATATATATATATATATATATGGGTCTACTTTAAAAGCTTACTGCTTTAGCCGACACAAAAATCACCGGCCAGATAACCGACAACGCACAAAACCGACAACGTAAAACACGAACACCATAACACCGACACACCACACTACATAACATACCCACTAGCCCTAACCCAAACCCTAACCCTAAGGTCCGACACTATTGCACACTCACCTGCTACCTGCCTAACCCTAACTCACTTAACCCCCTAACCCCAAGGTCCGACACTATCGCACACTTCACCTACCTGCACCCTAACCCTAACTCACTTAACCACCCCTAGCCCAAGGTCCGACACTACACTTTCTCACCCCTACTGCACCCTAACCCTAACTCCGTAACCGTCCCTAAACTACAGTCCCTCACTATCACACACTTACCTTACGAACCTAACTCCGACACTTACACACTCACCTTTCCCACAGCCTAACCCGAAATCCCACGCCACGCTTACCTCATCTCACTCTCCTAACGCCGTCACTGTCGCACACTTACCAAGTCGCGATTGCACATTACCCTTGTCGGTCTTTCCGCTGTCGGCAAATCACCCTGTCGGTAAACTTACCTGTCGGTCGTTTGGTCTTCGGTCTTTAGAAGTAGACCCATATATATATATATATATATATGTATATATATATATATATATATATATATATATATATATATATATATATATATATATATATATACATTTTTTATACATATATATACATTTTTTATACATGCATATACTTTTTTAGGTTTTCTTAGGCATGTTTCTATGTTAGTTTTTAAATTTTTAGAGAAAATTTTCAGATGAAATTTTCAGATGTAATTTACATTAATTAGTCTAATGATTTATTGGTCTACATAAATAATGAATGAGAGGACAAAGACTACTTAATGAATGTTTTGTGAGTCTGTTTTTAAAGTCTGAAGAAGCGTCATATTGGACGTGAAAGCGCTTACTGACAATAAAGATTTTGTGGTTTGCCTAAAGGTTTGCTTCGATTGTCGTGGTGTGCCTTTCATTCTATTTTTCGTCATTTTTGCTGTTGTGTGGAGGCACTTCATCCCTACAGTGTATTCTCTCTTTTTGGATTATTTTCAGGATTAATTTAAGTCTTCTAAAATATTCCTTACTAAGTTTTATTCGCATTTGTTCATGTTTTATTATTGATCCTTCATCAATTCTCAAATATTTATACACTCCCTCTTGCTCAAGTTGTTTGATATCACATTCTTGTCCCAAACTGATGTTTTCTTGATGCTGCAGTTTTCCTGCTTTAAAGGCTGTTTTTGCACATTTATCACGACCAAATAACATTCTTATATCATCTGAAAACGTTTTGACAACTTTCAGTTGTGCTTTCAGTTCCTCATCTGATGAGCTATACAGTTTGAAATCATCGACAAAGAGAAGATGAGAGGTCTTTACACTCTGTTGTTTTATAGGAACCATATTATAGCCATGGCCTAAACTGTTAACAGCTTAATGGGTTAAGAGCAAGACAGAACAGCAGCAGTAATAGAGTCACCTTGGAATATCCCCTGCTGAATTTTTATCCCTGGGATAATAATTTGTCCTTTATCATGGCTTAATTGCAAAGTGGTCTGCCACTGTTTCATGGTCACTGTAATGTAGTCAATCAGTATAGGGTGTATCTTATACATATTTAAGCACTCTTTTATCCATGAATGTGGGATACTATTGAATTATTTTTTGTAGTCAATCCATGCCATACTAAGATTCTTCTCCTTTCTACAGTTCTCCACTATGACTTTATTTAACAACAATGATCCTTTGTTCCATATGACTTTCATTTATTGCCCTTTTGTTCTATTGCCATAATTGGGTTTTCTTCTAAATGACTGTCAGCATCAATTCCAGTATACAGTTTATAAGCCATTGGAAGGCAAGTTATTGGTCTATAATTTTTAGGGTAGCTTGCAGGTTCCCTCTTAAGTAGGAGCTTTGTTTTTCCTGTTGTTAGCCAGGTTGGTGTCTGTTCGGGTATGCATATAAATAGTTGTTACTCATGGCTAAATCTTCATGCAAAAGATGTTAATACTTTTAACCAGAAGTTAGGTACTGCATCTGGGCCTGCAGTTTTCCAGTTAGAGGTTTTCCTTAACTTTGTTTCAATCTCACTGGCTGTTACATCATCCCATTTAATATCCTGTACGTTTAAACTTCTTATTCTTTCTTTTACTTCTTCTATCCATTTAGTATGTTTGTTATGTTCCACAGGATCTTCATAAATACTTCTCCAAAATATATCTATTTTTTTTTTTTGATGGTCTTTCAATTCCTTTCACCTTGCTTCCCAATTCTCTATAAAACTTTTTTTTTAAGTCATCAATAAATTGCTTATTTTGTACTTATTATGTATCTTCTAAGTTTTTCCACATGTGCTGAGACCTTTTGTTTGTTATTTGCGATAGTGCATGATAGTTCATCATCTGTTCTAATACTGCACATTGCCTTTATCACATCTTTCTTTCTAAGTATTTTTGTTGATCTGTTCCCTCTTCTATACCCCTCTAAAAATGGCACTTCTTGTCTCAATTGCTTTATAGTTTTCTCTATTCGATACTTCCTTGATGGTATTCGATTTCTCCCCTTCCTTTCCCTCACTACCCTGTGTTCTTGTGGAAGAATTTTATCAGTTATCAATTTAGCTGCACAGTAATATATCCTGTTTACTTCTGTTATATCGCATGTATCTCTATAGACAGTCTTAATTACTGTGTTCATTTGTTTTAGCAAACTTCTAACTTTTTGAGTTTTATTGACATTTTGCAGTCTATTTTTTTCATTGATCTTAATATGTCTATCCATCTCTACCAACTCAAACAACTCTTCTCTTAGCTCATTTTCTTCTAAACTGAGGACACATTTTTTGTTTTCCATTTCCTGCGGGCATTCTATAGAAAGTTCTATAACATCTTCCTGTGGCACATTCTCTTTAGTTTCATCCAGTGCCATCCATTGCTCTGTCATATGGGAGCTCACTGGCCTATCACTCCTCAGCATTAACTGCATCAGAGTTTCCACGGTTTCCTGTTCCTTCTTTTGCTGTCCAGCTTCAAGTGAATGTTTATACTGGTTTCCTGTGGAAGGCTCCAAAATATCTTCATATGGCATCTGTCCAATTGCTTCCCATTACACTGGTTTCCCCTTAATTTGGATGTCTATTGCTCTATTCTGTTGTGGTGCTTTCTGAATTAGATTTTCTACACTGAATCCTTCACTTTGCAGGCACTCCATAACCTCACTTTCTGTTTCTTTAACTTCTCCTTTACTAATTTCCTTTTCTACTTTTCCTCTTTGTCTTCTTATTTTTTTGTATTGTAAAGTTTTCCATGTCTGGATTCCTTTGTCTGTATTTCTCTTCAAATAACTTTTGTGCTGCTCTTTTTGTAGTGGCTAGTTTTGGTTTCTCCTTTGCATAGATAGTACATGATATTAAATCTCTTTTTCTTTCCCGTGTCCATATTTCTTCTTTAGATGTCTCCTGATCATCCTGTTTCTCCTTACTCTGGAGACTTGTTCCATCATGCTGTGATGTAACCTATGATGTTAAGTTGTCTATCTCGCCTTCATTCTTGCTGTTTGGGATTGGAGCCAATCCTCAGTTTTGACTCGGCCATCTTCAATAGCTCAAGAGCTGTTTAGTGGCTCGTGGCTACCCCTTATCCCATGATGCCTAGCGACAGCTACCCAGATCTCGTTTGCCACTTCAGCTGCGAAGTGTGTCATTTTCTGGCTCAGGCTTGTATATTTCAATTTTTTGTGTAAAAATATTCTCTTAGACCCTTTTTTCCCTTTTATTTAGAACACGTTTAAGTTAGACCTCTCCCTCTCCCTAGGATAGCCATTTAACTTAGAGGCTTTCCCTTCCTTTTTTGCTATCGTTAAAAAAAAAAAAAGACAGAGGTTATATATTTATAGGTGTACTTGTTTAGAGTAGTACTTATTTGTCTGTCTGTGTTTACCTTGTGGTACTTAGTTTTTTGTAGTTGGGTCATGTCTAAGGAAGCTAAATTATCTGGCTTTAAAAAGTGTGACTCATGCTGTCAGAAAATGTCTCTGACAGATGGGCACACTAGCTGCATTTACTGTTTGGGTGCTATTCACCTGCAGAACTCTTGTTCTATTTGCCATGCCTTTAGTCCAAGAGTCCTGCAGGAGTCTGTTAAAGCCTCAGGATTCACCGGAAAAGAGTTCCCAGCCAGTGAAATCCCCAAAATCCACTAAACCGTCGGCTCCACCTTCAGAGCCGACTCCTGTACAGGATTTACCGAGTATGTCGGTTCTGGCTGGCACCGACAAGACAACCCCTCCGTCGGCTCCACTGGATGTTTTGGAGCCATCTCGGAGTAATAAGAGGCTGAGGTCCCCTTCATTACAGTCAGTTCATTTGGTTCCTTGGTCTCCATTATTGCAAAATCAACGTAGCCACCATTCATCACACTCCTCTCAATCCTCTAGGCTGTCGGATCATGATGTGGAGAGAGTAGTAAGTAGGTTGCTTAAATCACAGGCACTAGCAAAATTATTGTCTAGCCCTCCTCAACAAGTATCGGCTCCATCCACCTCTTGTTCTGTTCCTCCTCTGACTCCATTGAGTTCGTAGCTGGATTTCGTTGGGGTTCGAGTAGCGGAAGCATTGGCTCCGATCGCCATCTCTCCGGTTCTGACTTCGGCTCTGATTACCTCGATAGTTCCTTCGATCGAGGAATCTGGATGCCAAGGCTCCCTCGTTGGCTCCAAGGAGGCGAGTGGCATCAGACCCTTGTCCGACCCCATTCTCCCTCTCAGAGCATCGGCGCAGGTGAGCTCGGCTCCAACATCAGCCTCGGAGCTGTCCCCCTCAGCACGGAGAAAGATTCCTCTTTCTTCGGAACTGGAGCTTTCTCTGCCTTGAGGCAGGGATGCCTTTGAGGTCATGCGGAGTGTGCTGTCCGCTGAGACAGATTCACTACCAGCCCCACCGGCTCCGTCCCCCATAGTGTCTATGCCAACCTCTGCTCCTCCTCCAGACCCCAAGCGTAGGAAGCTGATACCCCAGGACACCCCATTGGGTATTTCCTCTTCTTATGAGGCCTCCCCGATCACTCAGAGGAGCCCCTGCAGAAGAAGAAGTGCAAGAGGAAGCACATTGACTCCCCTGAGTCTGTCACTTCTGATACAGACTTAGATGAATCAGAAGGGTCCCCGAGATCCCCCTCTGAAGATGTTTTCTTTTCGGACATCCTTGAAATGCTTAGGCAGAGGGGGAACTGGACTCCCCTAGCCCCTACCAAGGATGAGTCTGTATTCCTGGACACTTTCAGTTCCCGACCTTCTACCTCCTGGGTTTCTCCTCCTTTTGACCCACTTATGTCTGTCATGGCTCAAAAGGCTTGGTCAGCTCTGGACACAGTGAAACCAACTCCGAGGAGACCTGGTAAATTTATTACAGCCCCCCAGGATAAGCAACTCCTTTCTAAAGACATGCCCGTTGATGCCATGGAGGTAGCGGCAGCCACCAAAAAAGAGTTAGCAGAGACCTCTTCATCTGTTCATCCCCCTAACAAGGAGTCTAGAATGATGGACAGGTATGGAAAGCGAATGTTTGCTTCAGCGACCTTCTCCATGAGGTCCCTGAACTATCTATGTCATTTTACTCACCTTCAAAGGGATTTCCTTAAAGAGCTTGGAGATACCCTTCAAGATCCTACAGCTGAGGTAGTACAAGCCAAAGTAGCTTCCCAGCTAGCGACTCTCAATTCTGTAGTTAACTCCTCCATGAGGCTCATTTCCTATGCAGCCGATGGAGTGAGTAGAGCCGTGGGCATGGGAGTGGTCCTCAGGAGGCAAGCTTGGATGCAGCTGTGTCACTTTGCGGAACCCTTTTGAGAGTCCTTCACCAATATCCCCTTTGATAGCTCCTTTCTCTTTGGGCCACAGGTGAAAGACACATTGACTAGGTGTGAGCAAGAAGGCAAGACTCGCTCTGCCATGGGAGTCCATTTTTCCACTCCCTCTAGACCTTACCCCAAGGGTCAGAAGATTGGGAAGATGTGGTTCCACAAATCTCAGGGAGCCTTGCCTGACACACGTGGTGATTTTTCCTCCAGAGGCAGAGGGGAAAACAACAATAATAGACGCCTCCCTCGTGGCAAAGGGGATCCGCAGAACCAGGTCAACAGAGAATCCTTCTCTGACAAGCCCTTCCAGCATCCATGAAGTGTTGCCCGGCTGCTCACCTCTGGAGGCAGTCAGGGGAAGACTTTTGCTTTAGCCAAAAGCCTGGCAAAATTTAACAAGAGACAGATGGATACTATCCATTCTATCCGGCCCCCCCTTACAGTCAAAAAAGGCCCTTCCAGATGTTCCACCCAATCTGATGAAGCAAGCAGTAAAAGAAGTTTCAAAACTGCTAGAAAAAAAAGCCATTCAGGAAGTCCCCGCAGACCAGCATGGATCCAGAACTTACTCAAGATTCTTTTTGGTACCAAAAAAGACTGGGGACTGGAGACCGATTCTGGATCTCAGCAGACTAAACAAATTTGTACAAAGAACAAAGTTTTGTATGGTCACGCTACAGTCCATTCTACTCTTCCTGGGTCAGGAAATTTGGATGTGCTCGATAGATCTTCAGGATGCTTACTACCATATCAAGATGGACAGATGCTCCAGTAGATTTCTTCACTTTCGGGTGGGGGCCAGTCATTACCAGTTCAGAGCTCTGCCCTTTGGTCTCACCACAGCCCCCAGGGTGTTCACCAAATGTATGACAGTGGTCACAGCTCACCTGAGACATCAAGGATTCCAGGTGTTTCCATATCTAGACAAGTGGCTCCTCACTGCTACCACCAGGCATCAACTCTTACAAGTGCGGGATTATACAATAACATCTTGCACCCAGCTGGGTATTACATTAAATTTTGAAAAATCTGCCTTGTTGCCCTGTCAGTCTATCACTTACATAGGAGCAGAATTAAACACAAGGGAAATGTTCGCAAGGTTACCACTGGTAAGAGTGTCCAAAATTCGTCAACAAGTGCAAATCCTAATGCAGAGCAAAAGGATCCAAGTCAGATATGTCCCTCAAACTCTGGGCTCCATGGCAGCTGCCATTCTTCTACTTCCATTAGTACGTTTCCACATGAGAATTCTTCAGTGGCTTCTTTTCACGCAGTGGTCTTTCCAGGAGCTACCCATGTCTCACATGATCCTGATTATGGAGGCATGCAAAAGGCACCTTTCTTGGTGGATGGTCTCCCCACTAGTGACTCAGGGTAGACCATTCATACAGCCCCCTCCAGTAGCCACAGCGACTACAGACAACTCCCTGATAGGGTGGGGGGGCATTATCAGGGCAGGACAGTCCAAGGCACTTGGCAACCTCACGAGTACCATCTGCACATAAATGTCCTAGAACTGAGAGCCGTGCTCCTACCGTTGCAAGCCCTTCAAGACTCTCTTCCTTCCAGGACCATTGCAATTCAAACAGACAACATGTCAGTGGTGTGGTACATCAACAAGCAGGGTGGAACCAGATCCTACCACCTGTGTCGAGAAGCACTCAGACTGTGGCAGTGGGCGATTTCCTCCCAACGTTTTCTGATTGCGACGCACATCCCTGGGAGATCCAACATCATAGCGGACAGGCTCAGCAGAGCTATCCTCATGCCTCACGAGTGGTCTCTGAATCAGGAAGTTGCGGATCTTATCTTCTGCAAATGGGGATAGCCTTGCTGTGATCTTTTTGCCACCCCTTTCAACAGCAAATGCAACAACTACTTCTCCCTTCTTCCGCTTCCAGGTCACATACCCAGAGACTCTCTAGTCCACGATTGGCCTCAGGGACTTCTTTATGCCTTTCCTCCATTTCCCCTGATACCAAAACTCATACAGAAAGCAAAATCATTGGGTTGCAAAATGATCCTCATTGCCCCCTACTGGCCTCGACAGATATGGTTCCCATTCCTGCACCCCTACCTTCTCGATCAGCCCTGGACTCTGGATCCGATTCCAGATCTCCTGATTCATCAATCAGGCGGGTTGTATCAATCCCTCTCAAGCTCTCCAGCTCACAGCTTGGTTGCTCCACTTCCAACCTTAGCCAGGCTTCCCAGCATTTCCCCAGCAGTCCGTGAAATTATCGTTTCCTCACATAAGTCTACAACGAGAAAAACTTTAGCAAATGGAAATGTTTTTCTTATTGGGCAGAGTCTAGGAATGTGGATCCCATCTCAGCCACAGTCCATGAAATTCTTGAATTTCTAGCCCAACTTTTTCACTCCGGGGCCACTTCCGCTATGATTAGGGTACAATTAGTGGCCATTTCTAATTTTCATATCAGTTTGCAAAATTCTAACATCATGTCTCATAAGCTCTGTAAAGCTTTTTTGAGAGTGACATCTCTTCTTAGACCTCCAGTGAGAGATCCCCCTCCTCCGTGGGACCTTAATTTAGTCCTAACTTCCTTAATTCTGCCTCCTTTTGAACTGGCAGCATCCTGCTCCATCAAGTTTCTGTCTTGGAAGATACTCTTTCTGGTTGCTATCACTTCAGCTAGGCATGTCACTGAACTTCAAGCACTATGTGTTCATCCTCCTTACCTGGTGTTTCACAAGGACAGAGTTTCTCTGAGGACTAATCCTTCATTTCTTCCTAAAGTCTACTCAGAAAATAATTTAAATCAATCTATAGATCTTCCTGTGTTCTTCCCCAATCATAGCAACAAGGCAGAGTACAAGCTTCACCAATTGGATGTTCACAGACAATTGCATTTTTATCTACATAGAACTAAAGAAATAAGAAAGTCAGACCAATTATTCCTTTCTTATGCCTTAAACAAACAAGATCTTCCAGTTTCCAAGGTGACCTTATCCAGATGGTTGTCCCACACTATTACATTTATTTACCAGTTACGGAATAAAGAGTTACCAACTAAACCGAAAGGTCATTCTACTAGGGCATTAGCCAACTCTGTAGCTTTTCAGTCTAGGTTGCCCATGGATTCCATCTGTGCAGCTGCCACGTGGGCAAACCCTCATACCTTTATTTCTCATTACAAGGTGGATATGGTCTCCCAGAGCAGAGCTGACTTTGGTTCCACTGTTCTGAAGAGTCTGTTCCAATGAGCCACCCAGGATGTAAGGTGCTAGGGACACTGTCCCAAACAGCAAGAATGAAGGCGAGATAGACAAGTTAACATTAAGAAGTTATGTACCTACCATAACGTTCCATGTTAGTTGTCTTCATCTTGTCTTCTTCCTTGTGTCCCTCCCTCTTTCCCCCCATCCTAGTGGATCGAGAGGAATCTTTTTTCACTGGCTGAGTATTCTTTATTGTTATTCTTCTGGCTAGGTCTTCCTAACCTATTCTAGATTTTAGGATGCATGGAACAACCAGTTTTTTGATAACAGGTTTCTCCCATATTATGTCTGGGATTAGCTATTTCAAACGAGATCTGGGTAGCTGTCGCTAGGCATCATGGGATAAGGGATAACCTCGAGCCAGTAAACAGCTCTCGAGCTATTGAAGATGGCCAAGTCGGAGCCGAGGATCGACTCTGATCCCAAACAGCAAGAAAGAAGGCGAGATGAAGACAACTAACATGGAACGTTATGGTAGGTACATAACTTCTTATTAGACCTTCTACACCAAATCCTTCAATTTGCAGACACTCCATAACTTCAACTTCTATTTTTGTTAACTTCTACTGTACTAATCTTCTTTTCTGCGTTCTTTCCTTGTGATATTATTTTTTTTATTGTGAAACATTCCATATCTGGATGCTTTTGCCTGTATTTCTCTTCAAATATCTTTTGGGCTGCCTTCTTTAAAATGATTAATTTGGCTTTCACATTTGCATAAATATAGTACCATATCAAATCTCTCTTTCTTTCCCATGTCCATATTTCTTTTTTATTCTTTTCAAAAAATCTTTAGGTTTTGTTGTTTATATTTTTGCACTTCCTCAGCTGCTACTTTTTCCAAACAGATCTACTGTTTTTCACAAATCTCTTGTATTAATGAACACAAATTTTTATTTGAGGCTTCTGACAGTTTTTCTTGTGGACGTATTTTTCTTTCCTCTAATTTCTTTCTTAATCCTTTTGTATATCTTGTGCCTGGAAATTCTAGGCTTTTCGCATAATAGTAACAATACATAACTTCCTTCTTATGCTCAATAGTCCACTTTATTGTCTTTATGACTCTTCTTTGGCCTATCAGTTTTTGTGATTTTTGTGGCTTGCTACTTCTTTCTACAAGAGGGGGGCCATCTTCCCCCTGGGCCTAGCCTGGTCCCATTGTAGGAATGTTTCCATATTTTGAGAATTCTACAGTGTCATTTTTCCAGTCCTGGCACCAGTGTACCTACCAGGATTGGCACTTTTTTATTCTGGGTCTTGTGCACCCAGCTATCTTTTCTAATTTTTGACCTACTTCTGTCCATGATATATGCTATATAAGTACAGTCTCTATATCATTGTTGTCTTGGTAAGCTTTTGTGAAAAACAGGGTCCACCTTGTGAAGGTACTCGCCAAGACTTGAGGATAAATTCAGTTTCAGCAACACTACTCTCCTTTGCTTGCTGACTTACCATCTCTCCATTCGGACTATATACTATATACTATATATTTCATATAGTCTACTATATAACACTGTTCATGTCCTGAGAGCACCATGGGAGATTCCTAAAAGTATTTACTGATTTATCCTTAACAAAAATACCCTTACGTTGGGAGATTTCAGTTATCTTTTTTAGATCTAATAAATGACAATTCCCTGGAACAAATAGTTAACCAGTCCACTAAGGCCAGAATATTCAGGATCTAGTCCTTACCAGCATAACTCCTCAAGTGAACCATGCCTATACTATCTCCTTATCTGGTCAAGTCTGACCACAGATTAATACCCTGCTCCTGTAAGGTTGAAACTCCACCATTTTATAAAAGTCTGAACTTAGGGACTTTAAACATACAAACCTACTTAAATTCTAATTTCAGCTGTCTGTTTAATCAGACTCATCAGCCCCTATGCAAAATACAGCTGAGATCTACTGCCACCTACATAATTGTATATATATTTAACAGTCCCCACTAGAACCAAATACACTGAGAGATTAAAAAATAAACTACCTCAGTGCTCCACCAGTCTAAATAACCATTTCAACTAAAGAAAGAAAAAAATAAGACTTCTAAAGTCCTATAGCAAGTCAAACGTTAGCCACAGTAAAGACTCTATCAGAAAGGTAAGCACAGAACAAAAATGACTATCATGAAGGTCAAAGCTAAACATGAATTAAAAGTAGCATCATAAGCCAAGGATGACTCCAAATGTTCTTTAATTACATCAGTAAATTAAGAAGTAACACCCAGCAATGACCCAAATTGATTCTAAATGGCATTACCCACACTGACCATAATGATATAGTCTAACTTACTTGCAGACAGGTTTAGTGCCAACAGAGAAATTACACAGATCTTAAGTCCCAGATACCTCTAAGATCATCATGGGTAGGTCCTGACTGAGCTATCAAAAACTAAAAACATCTGTTCCACAGGCAAACTAAGAACACCATAGAAAGGCATAACAACCACCAAAACTCAAATACTGGTATCAAATTATATCTAAATAATTGTGGTGTAAGTGGTGCATAGAATCACATTAGAGACCCAGGGCAGAGTGCTGCTATATTTTTATCTGTGACTGCATACCTGTCAGCTGAGGTCCCTTCTCACTAATGTGTTATCCAATTGGCTCAGTATCTGCATATACTAGTAGTTGATTCAAGACATATTTTCCTGTACGCAGTAGCTATTTGCACAGTTTGTTTTGTAGTTTTTATAATGTATATTTACCATCTCAAAAGTGCTTACTCCTCTCTGTACTCTTCTTTTCTAGACCTAACACCACTCTAAGTAATCAGCTGCAATAACACCTTTATCTTTAACCCGAATGGTGGATACATTGTTATATTAAAAGTGCAGTCCGGGTTTGAACTGTCTGCAAACACAAACAGCTAAAGTTAACTTTGTGTATGTGTGTACCTGTTTGAGCTAATATTCATTATCCCCTGGAGAGCACTCTGCTTTGGCTTGTAAGCAGACCCCCCCCACACACACACACACACACACACATACACACACACACACACACACACACACACACACACACACACACACACACACACACACACACACACACACACACACACACACACACACACACACACACACTCATCTTCAATTTCTCTTTTATTACCTTCTGTTAGCAAATAGTATCCATAACTGATCAAATACTGTGTCTGTCTGTTAATTTATTTGAGAGCATAGTAGCCTACTGATACAAGGTTATGCTGCTTTCCACCTGATAAATGGTTAAGAAATGACTTACAGCTTCACAGCAGTTCTTGGTCAATTCTGATTGTTTTTCTTAAACACATACTTGCTTTTGCTTGGATCTTGGCTCATTCCACTACATTCAGGCTCACTCCACTCCCCTCCCTGCCCCCATATCTCACACGCTGCCCAATACCTTTAATTTAAACTTGACCAAAACCACACCCATCAGAGTTCAAACCACCCAATCTGCTATAGTAATTACAACTAAGCCCTCCCATTAAAAATTACTGGCTATCTACAATACATTTGTGCACACACACAAAAGTGACTTCCCAATAGAAACATCCCCAGTAAACACCCCTAACATTTCATACATAACTTCTAACATTGAATATGTGACATTATAAGACAACAATACCTTAACATACAAGACTTTATCTTCCTTCAATACCATTTTTCATTGTCCAAACTTATAGCCATAGTACCACTCCCACACCCAAAAGGTCCAATCACAAGCTCATCAGCCCCACTCACACAATTCCTCCTCCCACTCCCCTTAGCTATCTTCCACTTTAGAACTTGTTTGACTAATCCCATAGTCACTCTACTCTCCACTCTACTACAATTTCCCCAATACCACAATATATGCCTCTAAAACACACCTCCTTTGTACTCCTTCATCTTCTCTTCCTAACCTACCTTCACCTTCTCACCAGTCCTCCAAATTCTAATCACTCTCCCTCCTTTCATATAACTTCTACATACCCCACATATGTTAAACACCCCACAACCACTATATCCCCTCATCTCTATTTCTCCAACCTCATATTCCCTTATAAACTCATTCGTGTTCACTGCCTCTCATCCCCAATCCCTAACAACACTACTATAACACAACACCCAACTCTCAAACAGGACACTAAGCACTCTAAATTCCTCTTTTCCCATATTCATCAACTTATTACCAACCTTCTCTCTGGTGACATTCACCCAAACCCTGGTCCCTCTCCCTCTCTTCATTCAAACCCATCCCTTCCCTCTCCCCCTCATCCTGCAAATCCCTCCTTTTCACTACATTGAATGCTCGAAGCTTATGTAACAAGATTCCAAACTTCCATGCCTGGTTCCAACATAACCACCCAGATATGCTATCCGTTACTGAAACCTGGTTAAAGCCACACATAAAAGATCATGAAATCACCCCCCCAACTACAATATAATTAGAAATGACAGGACCCTCAAAAAAGGTGGAGGAGTAGCTCTTCTCTACTTCTCCCTTACAGTTACTCCCTTCACCAAACCCATACCCCAGTTCACCAATGCCAAACTAACCCTGGCCCTCCTCCAGATGAATAGAAACAAACACATATGTATAGCCACTCTTTGCATTCTGCCAGGAGATAATATCCCCATTCTTGAGGCTATCCTGTCCTGGTTCTCCTCTGACATTACCAAAGAGACCATAATCCTTGATGACGTTAATATTAACTGGACCAATATTCAATCTCCTACTTCTCCACACACCATAAACTTATACAACTTCTCACAACTAATAAACTCTACTACCAGGCCCTTGAAACACTTCTCCTGTGGTACTACTCTTTACTGGATTCTTGTTTCCCACCCTCAATACATCTTTGACAGCAGTGTCCTACCTGACACTCTTAGTGATCATCTTCCCTCTTTCACTCGTTGCCTTCCCTCCTCCTTACAACTATCCCACATTTACATCTTCTCCCACTCTCTCAAAAACTTCAACCCTGAAACCTTCTCCAGCTCTCTAAAACACACAAACTGGAGTCCTCTAAAAACCTCTCCCTAGATAATGCAGTAGCCTATTTTAATACTACATTCTTAGACCTGTTAAATATCCTTGCTCCCTCCAAAACCAAAAGAATTAAAAGTAAAATTGTCCCATGGTTAAGCAAAGAAACTAATGCCATTATGCATCTCTGTGACAAAGCCTGGAAACATTACCAGAAAAATCAAACCCCTACCACTCTGACTGAATATAAGCTAATACGTAACAAAGTAAAAAAACTTTTTGCATCCGACCGCAAATCCTACTTCTCCACCCTTCAAAATAACCACAAAACCAACCCCAAACAATTCTGGAATGGCATCTCCACCCTCCTCAATCCTGGCAAAAGAGACAACCCCTGCCCTGACCAAATGTCCCAAACCTCTCCTTAGCCACCCAATTTAACTCCTTTATTGATTCTGTAGCCAAACTAACTACTTCCTTCCCCAACAAAGCTTCACTTCCACCGCCCCCTATCTCTTCCTCCCCTAACACTACCACCTCCTAACCCCCTTCCTTCATCATCAAACCCATTCCTATCTCCAACATAAAAAACCTCCTTCGGAAACTGAAACCATGCTCAAATGCCCCTGATGACCTTCCTTCCTACTTCCTCAATATTGCTGCTGATGCCATTGCCTTTCCCATCCCCAATCTAATAAACCGCTCAGTCCAAGAAAACTATGTACCCCTGCTCTGGAAAAAGGCCTATATCATTCCCCTTTACAAATGAGGTAATAACAGCATTCCCAATTTCCGGCCAATTGCTATCTTATCCCCTGTTTCAAAAGTTCTAGAAAAGTGTATCCACCTTCAGCTTCTACGCTACCTCACAGACAACCACCTACTTACCCCCACACAACATGGTTTTAGACCTGGCCACAGTATGATAACCACTCTCCTATCCTTCCTCAAAACCATCAACAAAGCCTGGGATTCTGGCTGTCTAATGTTCACCCTGCTTCTGGACTTATCCAAGACCTTTGACACTATCTCCCATAACCTTCTCCTATTTAAACTCTCTAATCTAAACCTATCCCACTCTTCTGTCAACTGGTTTTCTAATTACCTGTCTGACAGACAATAAGCTGTCAAATGGAAAAAAGCCACTTCCTCCTTCCTTAATACACCTACAGGTGTACCCCAGGGTTCCATGTTGGGTCCCCTACTGTTCAACATTTTCATAAATGACTTCCACCAAAACATTCCTAGTACTAAACTGATTCAAACTCAACAATCATCTGCCACGCCACTTCCACCTCCACTTTCTTAAAACTTACTCAGGATGCTTTCTCTTATACCGAACGTTGGATGATAGACAACCACCTATCACTCAATGCATCAAAAACTAAAATTATGTTATTTTCTCCTTCAAAAAGTACCATTAGGGATAAGAACTCATTCTCCATTACTAGTCAAAACAATATCTCTCTCGAGGTAGCATCCCATGCAAAGCTTCTAGGAATCCTTATTGATGAACAGTTAAAATTTGATACCCATCTACTAACCAATATAAAGAAAACCCACCAGAAACTAGGCATGCTCCACCACCATAACTGCTATACGACTCCCACTACTAAACTTGTACTCTCTAACACCTTCCTCATTCCTTCTCTCCTATGTGGCTCCCCATTTCTTACAATCTTCAGTCTTCTCTAAAAACAAAGCTATCCTCCTGTTATAACAAAATTTCTAAATTTGCTACCGGCTATAAAGCCTCCTCCCACCACTGCAATGCCCTACACAAACTAATTTGGCTTGAACTTCCCAACCATCTTACCTACATTCAACTTACTCATGCCCATAAACTCATCTTTAATCCTCTCCCTTGCCTCCTCCTTCAAAATGCACCTAACCAACAGATTTCTAAGATTTAATAGCCAGAATTTGTCTGAACTGCACAAGCCTGCTTGTCCTCCAGGCAAACACTTACTATCCTTTTCCCTAGCTCGCCTCTGGAACTCCCTGCCACCTCTTACTCGTACTACAGACAACCACTCTGCCTTTAAGACCCTGCTACATTCCCATCTCAAAACCCTCTGGGAATGTTCCTGCTTTCATCCCATGACTCACCTCGTTTTTCCCCATTTCTCACACTCCTTTACTTCTCTCTTCTCTTCATCATACTGATCGTCTCTGACTACTACACCTTCATTGTTCTCATTTACTCCTACTCTAGCTCTACTTTTTTTTTTTCTTATTGTTCCACCCTTCTTACATTCAACAATTAACACCTCTTATCACCCATCCTACTTTAACTCTGTTAGGATTGCATGTAAAGCTGTAATGTCAACCCTGTTATTTCACATTGTAACAAATCTAACAGGAATATGCAGCAATGGATTTTTCTTATTTTAGTTGACTTATTTATGTGTGTGTGTGTGTGTGTGTGTGTGTGTGTGTGTGTGTGTGTGTGTGTGTGCGCAAGGCAGGCGTGCAGGCGTGTGTGTGTGTGTGTGTGTGTGTGTGTGTGTGTGTGTGTGTGTGTGTGTGTGTGTGTGTGTGTGTGTGTGTGTGTGTGTGTGTGCATGTGCGTGTAATTTTACCTTTTGCTTTTTTGACTGTATTTTCACTGCAATTGTGGATTTTTTCTCATGTTGTGTAATACCATCGTTCTTCAATAGTATTACATAAATGTAAATGCCTTGTCTTCATATTATATTGTTGTTCATGGAACTTTTCTCCCTGGAACTCCATTGAAAATAGGCTCTTCTTGGCCCAGTGGACTATCCTGGCAAACAAACTGTAAAATAAATAAATAAATGACTGTAAGCTGGGTGTTATCATTCACTCCACTCCCGATGTAAAATCAGTATATCAAGAACTAATACTTACAAACCAATGTTCTACGGAAAATGAGCTTAAGCTAAACTCAAAACAGTGAACTGTTGTCGCTTTTGGTAAACACCCCTCCCCATCCACAGCTTACAGCGTAGTCAGTACTCCACTCCAAATGGACGCAATAATCAAAGACCTTTGCTGCGTGGTTAACAACTCCCATTTATTCGACCACTATGTAGCAACAGTAGTCAGGAAGCCTTCTATCCAACCCATCTAATTTCTAAAGGCATCTCATCCAGGTCAGAAAAATGATATCATTCCTCTATACTTAGTCCTCTTCAGACCAATTATACATTACAGTGCCCCTTTTGGAATGTATAAAGCCTTACATAACATGCAGCTAGAAAGACCCCAACAGCTTCCTAACTGAAACATTAGTGGTATAAAAATCCTTAGCTACCAAGACAGACCTGAAGGCCTATCCCTATGATCTGTCTTTATGAGGAGATCCTTGTCTTAAATCCCATATCATCAAAGACCCTACTCTACTGGATCTCTTGTACCTCTATAAATCAAACAGCTCCACAAATACTTGAAACAAAGATTTAAACTGCCACCAAAACATAAGTAAAGCATGTTGGAGGGACAGATTTATTACCGAGTGATTATTGCATCTCTGTAAGAAATTGCCTTTACACATTAAATGGAGTGATACACTTGCATCTTTTCATTGAATGAGCATCAGCAAGTTTATCCCTAGCCATGGTTTACCCTCCTGCAAGCTGGATGTACATCTTGAGGATGGGTATCTGCAAGGCACAAATTGTTTCTTGGCTTACTTGCCTTGAAACTGCTATGATCCAATGGTCCAATAAGCAGAAGGATGTCAATTTCTCATGAGTTGGAGGCTATACCAAAACATCATCCTGTATTAATAAAGAGATGACTGCCCACATTGGATGTGTATATATCACATTTCAACAGTCAAGGTTTTTTCTAAATTTTGCGATTCTCAATCAGTAGTAAGAAATGTATTCTCCTTTATTTGAAATATTGACTTCTTAATACTTTTATACCATTAACTGTAATTTTAGAAACACTATTAAATGTGAAAAGAGAGAAATTAAATGCTATTGTCATAGTTATCATCTGTCTAAGATAGGCGTGGTTCAGCTTAATTGAATGTGATAGTGGCAGAATACCAATTGTACCTCTAGGTTTGAGAAACTTTAGGATAAATCCCTAACAGCTCTTTGCTTTCTAATGAAGTCTTGCCCATATTACAGGAGGCAAAAATTCCATATAGTACAAGGTGTTGTGCCTACAAGTGGATAAGATCTTTCATTTTGTCTAATGATAGATTTGTTATCATGTATTACTATACTTCTGTCTCTAAAGTCTTATATTGTTTCATGTCTTCAATGCAGGACTGGCTTGTGTATCCCTAAATATATACTTGAAAGCCACTACTGTTTTTTTTTCCAATACAACTTTCTTTTATCACAAATACAGTAATTGAACAGTCTGCAGCCTAGGCATCCAGTAACTCCTGTGTAAGAATTGTGTAACAAAGAAATTAATTAACATTAGCCACTGTAGCGGGGGCACTTTTCTAGTATTTATTTGTTTATTTTTTGTAGTAAAGAAATGGTTTATTTAAATACGTTGAATGAATACAGGAAAAACTAAAGAGTATGACAAAGTGTGAGAAAACAGAAGAAAAAAGTAATCTGGATAGTGTAGGTAGACCAGGATGAGGTCACCAGGTGATGTGGGGGGGGCACTGTGGTGCCCTTTTGCCTAGGGCACCAGTTGACCAAAAGCTAGCCCTGACTACATCATACGTATGTTCCTGTAGCACTGATCCTATTATTTATATGCTTACATTCTGTGACTGATTTACACAAATGGACTTTATTAGGAAATTATTTAGCAGTTATTTTTGCAGAAATTATTTTTAAGTGTTGTAATGAACTGATTGAACTTGTAAACCTATACATTACTCAGACAATTTATATAAATACTCATAAATAAAAATAAAAAAGAAGAAATACATTTGCTATTCTAAAAGTTGTTAGTACCCTTTTCTCTCCCGCACTGTATTCATGTTTGTGAAATATTTACGAGATGGCTTCAGTCACACTCACACTTTGCTGTATGTCCCCTGTGGTACATATACTGAGACAAGTCATTTCCTCTCAATGTTTCTGCAGATTTCTTATTTCTTTGGGTGCATACTTGCCATCTTGACATTGCCTTTGTATTGTTTGAATATGGTGTATGTCAAATATTTTGCCCTAACTGCATCCAGTCTTGCTTTTCTCCTCATCCATCTCATGTTATCACAGTCTTCAGCCATTTGTCTACTCTTGTCTTGATTCACTGTGTTGGTTTCTGCATTATACCTAGTTGATATTCAGTCATGTGCTTGATTCACTTTTAAGTGAATATTGATTATCTAAGCCTTTTCCCTTAAAATGGTTTGAATCTTCATCATTTTCAAAAACCTAGTGTTGTTTAGTCTTGGGGCAGGCTATATTAGTTAAGAAGGCCAGGAAGCAAAGCCTCCTGTATGAAGGGATGTGAGAAGCTTTACCCTCCAACTTCATCTGGGTTTTAAATTTAAACTTGTTCAATGATATATGACTGACTGATCGTGACTCACCTAAAAATGAGCACTTCTGTGCTGCATGTATTTATTTTGTTGAATTTATCACTGTTTTTCAGCCTGCACTTGTTAATGAAACTCCATCTGTTTGTTACTGTACTGCTCTTAGGTCGTTTTAACAATATTCTACAGAAGCTGTTCTGAGTTTGCCAAAAGTTTCTAAGTTTTGCAAAGTTTTTGTGTGTTGTGAACATTCCTCAAGGTTACTGAACTTATTTTCAAGGATTCCTGATATTGCAGGAATTCATACTTCTGTTCTAAAGCATTTGCTACTGCACTTGAGTTCAACGCCAGTTTGTTTTTCATTGGGAGGGTTCTTTTGCACTCTGGTGGAAACAGAGAGCTAAATTCAACTCATCCAAGGTGGGAACTACTGCTCTATAACTTAGTGTGTTTTTATCTGATTGGCCTGAGGGTTTAACTTTATAAAAGTCTTTAATCCTGCTGGTATAAAAGTGTAAAAGCAGTTCCCATGCTTGCATATAAGCAAACCTCTCCTGTTTAAAATATTTTATAGGAAACTCTGTCCATAATCTCCCACTTTTCACAGCTGCTTGTAGTGCATCCAGTTTGCAAAGGATGTTACCACTGCAGATCATGTAATAGTATACTACTAAACACTCTCACTTTGACCCTTAAGTGACTCTTCCTTAGTCCTTCCCAGCAAGAAATTGTATTTCTTGCCTTACATAGCATAGGCTAGATTCAGACCTGCTGATTATAGACTGTTTGATATCAATGTGTTCTCAAACCAAACATCTTACATTAAGAGGGCCTCTCTGCACCCTTGTGGCAGAAGTGTGTAGATCAGGACCTATCTGAGTTGGGGATTGCTGGAGAAAGGCTCAGTTCTGGGCTTTTCCATTGGTAGTTGTGTTAAAACTGTTTACATCTGCCTGTATATAATCCTAATGTTAGTGCAGGTTTGTTCTCAGTTTACTGGAGCTGCTCAATATTTGGAAACTTTAGCCAAAGGTCTGGAGTGCATCTGCACTGAAATCCAAGGCATCCACTGAAAAAAACTGAAAAATGAGTATATTTTAAGCCAGCACTGCACTTTAGTAAGAAATAAATAGTGGCCTCCTCCACTAAAGGTACTACCAAAAATCCAAAGATGAACAAACCAAAGTATAAGGCAGTAACTACCACGCTGAAGATAAAATAGTATCACTTTTATTAACTGACACTGTTTTATTTATTATTTTATTGTTTTATTTATTGTTTTAATAAAAGTGATACTATTTTATCTTCAGCACTGCACTTTGTTAACTTATTTAATTGAATTACTGCTTCATTGTTGTTTGTGACTAAGTCCAGCTAGCCCACTTACTTCCCAAATACGACATTCAGAAAAATCCTGCAACAATGTACAGGCAATTTCCAATCATTTCTCCTACCAGCATGATTGATATGGGCATCTTGAGGCAATGTAGCAATTTCTTCATGTATACTGACAACCATTTACTCCTAAAGCAAACTAATACCCTGTGTGAGAGATGCAAACACACTGTGGAATTGGAGTCAATTCTGTCTGGCATAACAACAAACTAGACATCAAACAGGTTGTCAGCACACACTTCACCTCTCACACAAACCTCACCTCTCACACAAAATAAGGTCATTAGACATAAACTCACATATGCAAAGGTATTCACTAAAAGCCTACAAAAAGAACAGAGACCTCCCAAATGCATGCCACCCACACTCACCATTAAACATAAATAAGCCACTACACATATGAACACACACACACCCAAGTCAAAACAAATAAGCCCCTAAGGCAAAACACATCAAATGTCTTAGTCATAGGCAACTCCATAGTGAGACACACAGATGTCCCCTTCAGCAAACTGGACAAGAAGAAGGTCATAGTCAGCTGCCTATCATGCATATACTCAAGTCACTCAACAAGTACTATTATGACTCTGTCATACTCTATGTTGGAGTGAATGACTTGAGACGTACCTCGCTGTAATATATGAACAGAGACATAATGGAACTCGATGATTATGTGTCCCAGACAGGTATGTCCCTAGCCCTAAGCAGCACCTTATGCTCACCAAGGATGATACCAGACTATAAACAAAAATGACTGACTTCAACAATTGGCTCAGCTTCTGGTGTCAGTCCATGGGATCCAGTATGTCAGTCTAGGAGGATATGTTAGACAGACCTCACTGTTTTGCTAGAGATGTTCTGCACCTGCCCCCCCTAGAGTTTTTGAATACTGGCAAAGGTCCTTGCCTCCCCTAGTATCTTTTTTAGGCAATGTCAAAACAAGAAATTTTCCAGTGTAACAGGAATCTAACTGAGACAAACTCAGGGTCATGCTGCTTAATGCTAGGAGTTTAAACATGAAACTGCACTCCCTGGAAGCACTCCTCACCTTAGAGGATGCTGATGTCTGTGCAGTTACTGAGCTTTGGTTCAAGGCAACTAAGAGCACCCCAGCCATGCAAGGTTACAATGCCTTCTACACATTCAGACCTCAAAATGAGCATGAAGGAACCAAAAGTGGAGATGTATCCATCTTCATTAAAACCAAATACACTTTGAGACTGGTCAAACAGCATGAATCTCAAACTACTCCATGTCCAGTTAACTATTGGGAAAGTACCATGCCATATCATTGCTAGCTATAGATCCCCCACCATTAACCAGGATAAGCATACTGCCTACCTTGATTTACTGGAATCCCTCATCATACTGCCCAACACCTTAGTCATGGGAGATTTCAACTGTCCTTCCATAGACTGGGGGGCATACATGATCTCACTCAGTGGTTTCTGGACATTGTTAACACAAATGCTCTGGAACAGATAGTCTGCACCCCAACTAGGGGCTCTAATGTTCTGGACATAATACTCACCAACATGGGGGGGGGTCACTGTACTTCCCCATGTGTGATGCACTCCCTGGTTAGGTCAGACCACAAACCAGTCTCGTTTTAAGTAACTACTGCAACTGACACCCTGACAAGAACAAAAATTATAAAAAACTTTATCAAAGCTAACTACAGCCTACTAAGTGATGATAGAAAAAGCTTCAATCCACCTGCAATCGCAGACATCAATGATGACTTGAAAAAGCTTCATATCACCCGCAATCACAGACATGAATGATCACTATGCAGAAGTGTATGCAAATGCCTTCTGCAATCACTTAAGCAACTGTGGAAACTCTGCTCTACCTGACTAGATCAAAACCAGGCCTTCCCATAAGAACAAGCCACCGTGGTAGACTTCATGTCTGAACAGATTATGTAACAAGAGGAAGAAACCGTTATCCAAAAGCAAGAGGGATATCACTCAGCAGAGGAACAGTCACCTCCTAAGTCTAAACAAGAAAATTAGAAATCTTGTAAAGTCTTCTAAATAAAATTACAAAACTAAAATCACAACGCTAGCAGAAGATAACCATAAGACATTCTTTAACTACATCCAAAGTCTAAAAGGGAATGCCCAGCTATGTGCTGAACTGGTTGTAGATGGGATCACTCATGCTACACCAGAAGATATCACCAACCTGCCAGCTGACATATTTAGTGCAAACTTCACCCCCCTATGCCCAGCTATCATATCCCAAAGCATACCAACCCTCTGCCTAGTATCTCTAGAGAACAGGGCATCTCTGCACTCGCCAAGGCCAAAAATACAGCCTCAGTGGGACCAGATAATATCCCAGGTTATTTACTAAACAATCTAAAACAAGACCTAGCAGACCGACTTGGCATTCTCTTTAATCACAGCTTAAGATCTGGCTATGTTCCTGCAGAATGGAGAACATCAAAATTAATCCCCCTGCACAAAGCAGGTCTATAAACTGGCCCTCAGAACTACAGACCCATAAGTCTAACCTGCCTCATCTGCAAGGCCATTGAAAGACTTATCCTGAACCTTATCAACATGGATGTAGGTGACCTCTAAACACTGGACCCAACCCAGTTTGGCTTTGTTAAGGGTAGATCATGCTTATTAAACCTGGTGGACTTCTTTGAGAATGTCTCCAAACCCACAGATGAAGGTAAGACAGTGCACACAGCCTATCTTGACCTTGCCATGGCTTTTGACACAATTCCCATGTTGGCATCATTGAGAAACTCTCCTAGATAGGGATGAACCCTTACATCACTAGATAGGTAGCCAATTGGCTCACCTACAGAACAAACTCTGGCAAAATTGGTGACTCTACCTCTACCAGCAGACCTGTCACCAGTGGAGTACTGCATGGGTCTGTGCTGGGCACCTTACTGTTTGGCATCTATTTCTCAGAAGTCCAGTTCAAAGTAGATGATCTTTAGCTCGCAAAGTTCACTGATGATTGCAAACTGGGAGAAATCATTGAGTCCTCCAATGATATCAACATATTACAAGAAGGGCTAAAACAAACAAATGATTGGTGCCAAAGCCATGATCTAAAACTAAATGCAAAAAAAAAAAAATCATTATTATTCCCTTTAGCAAACTGGAATTCCCTACAAATTACAATATTGTCAGCACCCCACCCCCCCATGTTCCAACCCAGTGGTGCAAGACTTGGGAACAAAGGTTGATAGTAATCTGAACTTTGACCACCAAGTTTCTACAGTGGTAAGGAAAGCCTTCATATGTAGCACACCTCATAAGCAAGGCTATAGCATTCAGGTCAAGGGATGTTATAACTCCATTGTACCCGACCCTCATCAGACCATTAATAAAGTATAATGCACCTTTTTACATGTACCTCACAAGACATCTGCAGCAGCTGGAGAAACCTCTGAGGTTTCTCACTAAGAAAATAAATGGACTCCAAACCATGACCTACTTGGATAGTCTAAAAGCCCTGTCACTTTATCTGTATTGTATAGGCGGCTGAGAAGTGAGTTGTGCCTGGCCTATAGGGCAATCTACAACTTTGCCCTAATGGAAATGCTGCACATCTGCAAGATAAATGGTTCAAGAGCCACTCACCCCAGGGATCTCAGCCTAGCTTGTGATATTAACAGATCATGCTGGAGAGACAGGTATGTCTCCCAGAGACTGACGCTTCTCTGGAATAGACTCCCTAGTCACATTAAACAGAGCTCCTCACTGACCCAATTCTAATGCAACCTAGATAATTGGATGAGAGATTGCAAATTCACCCCTGGGGTGGCACCCATGTCCCTTATGGACACGGGTAGCTGGTGTTGATCATAGTCCTGCTATGTTCTTAAATTCATTCTGCGAGCTACCCAAAAATGAACAAATGGGGATACTTGGGATTAACATGGATAGACTTGAAAATGCTCTAGAGCCACTAGCCTATTAACCTCCTGTAAACCTATGATGAAATTGTTTTCCTGGTTTACAAATACTATATAAAAATTGGAAATATACTCATGGGATGTCTGCTACTGTAGATGTGAAAGTGGGAATGCTGCATTACAGAGATGGAAATATCTGTAGTAGTCACCACCTGAATATGGTAGGAATGAAGCTTGTGTTTTATGTATTTAATTAGAAGTAGAAGAAATGGGTTAGCATTGCTTATTTTTTTAATGCGGCCCCTATGTATTTGTTATTTATCTGTGATCTTAGCATAGGAGGACCAAGCAATGATTGTTAGCTGAAGTATACATTTCAGAAAAATTATCAGTGCCACGGGCTAATGTTTATACTTTATCATGGTATGGATAGAGTGAAAAGTATGTGGTAATTCCATGAATAACACTAAACAGCTGCATTGTTTAGTTTGAATAACTACAAGCTACTTGTGTATATTTTAATCACTGAATCTCTGTTTTGGGAGTAGATTATTGGCATGTTCCTAGAAAAGACTAGTATGGATTACAGTCATTGGTCAAAGTTAGAAAGAAAGGTCAATAAGGGAAGTTGTAAATGACTGGCAAGGTTTCATGAACTTATTTTCCCTAATTTATAGTTACTGAAAGGTGTCTGTGAGAAGTACCCTTCAGTATTTTAGGAGTAAGTAATCTAAACTGATTACGTGATATGGGATTAATGACTACCCATACACATGTATGCTTTTTCTCCCAGGAGCCAAGTGGAAACCATACTCCACCCCAGCTCTCTCCCTCACTTAGCCAAAGCACTTATACCACTGGGGGCTCTCTAGATATCCCGCACATAATGATGCAGGCAGATGCAAGGAGACGAAGAAACGAAAGCTATTTTGAGGATATTCCTAGGTCAAAACTGGAGCGACAGATGGCACAGGTGAGGAGACAGATATTTCTTCACTCATTATTTATGTTTTTTTACAATAACAATTTAGCATGGCATGCTTTACTCTGGTAATTATAGTTTATGCAAGCACGTATGTCTGTAAAATAGTAGATTATATCCTTCCCAAAAATAATAAATACAAATATTTTGTATTAGTTAAAGAAAATATAAGTTTTATTTACGTATTACTTTCACTCTGTAGTTGTTTATTTCTTGTAAAGTGCTGGTCATTGAGAAATGTAAATTGATGCATAAATAATAATAACTGTTGATATTTTAATACATTGTAAGATATTGATTAAACTTTCTTTTTGGGTTGAACTTCAAAGCTTGAGTTGCTTGCCATCTGTGTTGAAGACTAAATAAATAGATAATATAACTATGCTCCTAAACTCGATCACCAGTTCTGTAAGCTACTTGTATTGAAACATTCATACTGCCTCCACCAATGCCATTTGTTATAGCAGTGAAAATTACAGCAGGTAATAAACAACATACTTAAAATCCAGGTGAAAAGTAGTAGTAGTCATATATTTAATGCATTTCTGATTTTGTACCCTTTTTAACGTGTTTCTTTTCTGAAAATGTTTGCATCTTGGTTATGTTCTTTTCATGTTAAATTTCCATAGTTTCAGAGCATGCAACAATAATGGAATATTTTGAAAATAATCAAAGTGCTTATTGATCTTCCACTTACATTGGATAACAGTATAGAAATACCAAGGGGAATAGTCCAGGGACATTTACAGCTGTCCACCATATGATCTGCATTAATGAGGTATATGCAATTACTATTTTCTTAAGTCACTTCTAGTGTAAGTTTTTTGGTACTGTTTTTCTGCATTCTTAAGCATACTTCGTTGTCAGTACTGTAGCATGCTGGCCCTTCTGAGCATAGGTATATTGTATACAAAAGTAGCCAGCAATATTTCTAAAGGTATCTTAGGAAATGTTTTATAGACAAAAATAGCATGACCTCTGACAATATACTTGGACATGTGGAAAAAGCAAACAGTAAAAGATATGCCAACATCAGGCCTAAAGCCTAAACTTGGGCTAGTAGCTTATGCATATACTACTAGAAGGAATCTGCCATTTCTGTAGAAACAGAGAGACAGTTATGGATTATAAAAAAACAACCCAGTCAGAAAATAAACAAGTAGCAGCTGTGGCAAGAGTTTGAGAAAAACGGTATTGTGCATGTAATTTATGTGGACGGTTTTTGCTCTCTCTCTTTTATAGTTATAGAAATACCACTAAAATATATATGGATGAGAAACTGAAAAGCCTGTCGTTTCCTATGCACATTGCACAACTTCCATGACAGACAGTCAAAATGATGTTTGATTAACCTTGTTTTCATAGTTGCATCTATCTCTTACTGTTCTATTTTATTTATTTTTTTAATTTTCTTTTTACTCCCTCTGTTTCAGCACTCTTATCAGGTGAATAATGTGTCTGCCTGCCATACAGTTAATGAAAAGAAAACTGGTTCTAGTCGTACTGCTGCAAAAAAAAAAAATTCTTATTCTTCAGAGAACTCAATTTTTTTCAAAAAAACTTGCAAATGGATGAAAATAGAATGCATTTTTTTTACCCTGTTGGTGCATCTCAACTACCACCTTTACTTAACCAACTCCAGAATGCAGTAATCCAGACAAGGCATCTTCTCTCAAAGCAATATTCTCTGAGCTGGTTTAATTGTTTAGGTGACACAGGAAGCAACTAAACAGTAGTTCTTACTAACAAGTGGTTTCTTACATTTAAGCACTTATCAGCAAAAAAAAGTTTTTGCAGAGTGAGACTAGAACAAATTTTCTTTGATTAACTGCCCTATTATCCTTCAATGAGGTATCATATCAAGGAACTTAATAACCAATGATTCGGTTACACTCTGGGATCACTCTAAAACCTGAGCTCCCAGCTTCCATTCTTTTTCTTTTGGCAAATAAATGACTAAAGGCTGGAAGGATACAAATACAGACATATAACACACACACACACACACACACACACACACACACACACACACACACACACACACACACACACACACACACACACACACACACACACACACACACACACACACACACACACACACACACAGTATGTGCATGTATATATATATATATATATATATGGTTTACTATCAAATTGTCGATCCAAAATCGGCCCCATCCGACCCATGGTAGCATGGGTGTGGTGGTGTTGCGCCGTAATAATGTCGATCGTCGGAGTTTTTCGGGTTTCGTTCGCTATCGAAATGGTTTAACATTTAATAGTAAACCTATATATATATATATATATATATATATATATGTATATACATGTATTTGTGTGTGTATGTGAATTTTATTTCAACAGCAGTAAAATGCCATTAATAAAACTTCAGTAAACCCACATTCTTCATTTATTTGGACATATGTATTGCCTTCTCGACAATGATTTGTGTCTCTGGAACAAAGGCAAAATAATTTTTGACTGTGATGAAGGTTACCAAGAAGTAATGCTTTAGTCATACTGTGACATAATGTCCTTAACAATCTATCGGCATTACCAGCTCCATCCTTCATAGTAAACAGGTATTTAGCTAGTTAGTTACATTATTAGGTTTTGTTAACCGGGTATGTGTATTACCCACAACATCTTTTTCAAGTAATACAAGCAGATTCTCCAAAGAAAGGTATCATGGTGTATGATAATGTTTACAGTTAACTGTGAAAGTTCAAGCATGGTAGCCTTAGAAATAATTTAAGCCCTCATTCCATTGCACAAACTTCAGCCCTTACTTTGATAACAAGAAGAAAAATGTACTGCATTTCCCCATATATCTATATAGCTATATATCTATGTCCATATCTATACATATTTGTGAGATCCATTGAAGTATCACAATGTTGAAAGCAAAAAACACACAACTGAACACCTTCAGATGGTGCTAAAAATTAAAACCTTATTTTTTTCAGCTCTGATGTTTGTATTATGTTTGTATTCAACCTATTTGCTCAGGCTGTGCAACTAATATGATTCAGATGCACACAGATATTATTTTCCAAAATAAATTATACGTTTAGTTTAGTTTGGCACCATCAAATTCAAATCTGCTCAAGCATTCTACTTCACTTGAAATAGCTTACTGTGTTTAAGGTCTGAGAAAGGGGTGACAAAATGTTTTAATATATTCCAGCAGTATAAGCCTTACCAGGATCCTGAAAAGAATGAAGACCTTTATTGGCCATACAGGTTAATGGGTAGCCTTCATAATCAGTGAAAATGCTGGACCCCCATTCTTGGTTGCAATTTATTGTGAATGGTAACAAACACGTTTAAGTTTATTGCTGTGTAGATTTACATAAATGTGAAGCAGATGTATTTTCTTTGATATGCTGTGCTCATTGCAGTATTCATTGCACAGCTGCATCTTACTGACTACAGAATGTCTTGTACATATCCTTGGTTGCTATTTCAAGACAAGAACAATCTAAAAATAAATGTATACCAATACTCATGCACAGAACGTGTGCATGCACACACACACACACACACACACACACACACACACACACACACACACACACACATTTTTCATACTCTCTCTCTCTCTATATATATATATATAGAGAGAGAGAGAGAGAGATGGATGTTTTTCATATGTTTGAACTGTCAGGTGTTAAATGTAAAAAAGGACTGGCAAAAGAGATCGAATATGTAAAGATTTTAAATTGCCAGTCTTTTCATGCGTGAGATGACAGTATAGCAGGGATTATCATTTGCCCTTTCTCCACCATAGTGCAATCTCAAAGTTGGTATATTTAAGTAGCAGGGGGTGTTAGGATACAGAGGGACTTGTACCCTGCAAAAAAGTTTGTAGTTTTCATATATATATATATTTTTTTTTTTACTTTTTTCGAGTACTAGAGTTTGAACTTACTTTTTTCAAGTATTGTGTACTTGATCTTTTATGGGTTTGGTCGGGTGATATAGACATATTCACATTCACACACACACACACATGTATATAAATATAGATATGTATACTACCATCTGCGAAGACAAAAGAGGCAGGACATGTATGTGTGTCTATATATATGTATGTATATGTATATAGATATATATATATATATATATATATATATATATATATATATATTTATTTTTTTATACATATATGCATACATACATACATACCCCCATGTAAACCTTGGCTGTATATGAATGTCACTGCTGAAGTGATACCCCCATCTCCAAGTGAAAAGTCAGAAAAAGGCATTGTGAATGTATATATATATATATATATATATATATATATATATATATATATATATATATATATATATATATCTTCCATCAGCCATAATTCTCCATATTAACCCTGACATGGCCTCTTTCTAAGTCCATGATTCAAGGTCTTCATTTCAGCTCTTTAGACTGTTCCTTCACTGAGGACCTACCTTATTGAATTTAACTTTCCTGGCTACTCTCTTTTATAGTGATTGGCTAATTGCTTAAGAGATTCACTGCAAGAATATTCCCATGTTCCACATTGCCAAGCTTTTAAACACATACAAACTGTTAATACACTCAACACAACTTTTTACAGCTAGGTTCAACATGTTATAATATACCCCCCCCTCACACACACACACATGTGTGTGTGTGTGTGTGTGTGTGTGTGTGTGTGTGTGTGTGTGTGTGTGTGTGTGTGTGTGTGTGTGTGTGTGTGTGTATACATTCACTATATCAAAAAAGGAAACATTTCTTTTCACAACGTACTACCCATAACCCATCCACATTCCATTCAAATGTGTATGAATACTGGTAGTGTTATGAGAATGGCTTTTTTAAGTTACTATGCACATTAGGGTTAGGGTTGGCATGCATTACAAAGGTGGGCAGGGGGTCTTCACCCCACTCTCACTACAGCATAATAATATGTGATAACCCTAAAACCCTAACCTTAATATGCATCTTAGCTTAAAAAAAGTTTTTCCAGTAACACTACCATTACACAAAACAGCTTAGACACTCATCACACACAGACACACAGACACACAGACACACACACACACACACACACACACACACACACACACACACACACACACACACACACATACACTAAATCCATCCTCTATATCCTCTAAATATAAATATATATATATATATATATATATATATATATATATATATATATATATATGGGTCTACTTTAGAAAATCGAAATACCACTTACCCAACTTTTAAATCACCAAGACAAAAGCACCAAAAATCCACTTAAAAAAACACGTACATCACCGACAAAAAACTTCAGGTAAGTAACCATTTGGCCTCAATACAACAAAACACAAAAACTTAACCACATGAAACCCACACACCCCCAATTAAAAAAAACAACTCCGAGTTCGAACTACAGTGTGGAAAGGGGCAAAGCTCACCATGGTGGCTAAGTGGTTACTTACCTGTAGTTTTTTGTTGGTGATGTAAGTGTTCATTTAAATGTTTTTTCGGTGCTTTTGCCTCTGCGATTTAAAAGTTGGGTAAGTGGTATTCCAATTATCTAAAGTAGATCCATGTGTGTGTATATATATATATATATATATATATATATATATATATATATATATATATATATATAGTTGTTCTTCTTCTTTCGGCTTTTCCTGGTTAGGGGTCGCCACAGCAGAACTCTGGTCCACTAATGATTGGCAGTAGATTTTTATGGTACCAAGGTGCCAGCTCGACGCCCAATCTTCAACGAAGGCATGCCCATTTACACATATCTTCAAATGCCACTCGGCTGCGGAGAGGACATGCAGACTCCACACAGAAGGTGCTCCACCCGAGAATCGAACAGGAGAACCTCTTGCTGTGACACCACTACAGCTTCATATATATATATATATATATATATATATACACACAGACACACACACATGCACACACACACATACACACATGGGAATGGCAATTACATTGTAAAAATTATATTTTGAGAAGCAAAACACATATAAATAACTGAGCATGCAATACACCAACTGATGTTACATTGAAAGCACAGGAGCATCTGTACCTACTGTATTGGCCAGATCAGCATGCCATGAACTAATAACACACTCACAATTATAGCTGTCATCATTCTTAGCTTACTTTAGTGAGGGTCCATAGACAGACAAACAGACAGATGTGCACACACACACACACACACACACACTGACACACACACACACACACACACACACACACACACACACACACACACACACACACACACACACACACACACACACACACACACACACACACACCTCATAGTATATGTATATTCTCACAGACCACAAACACCACATTCCAATTGCTATGATTGACATGACACAGTTTAACCATGCACTAGATTGAAAAATAACTTTATCAGACCTATGAATTAATGCAATCTAAGCAAATTGCTCATCTGGAAAAGACCAAAAAATTTCCAAGAAGATTAAAGGTTTTAAATCCTTCAGCTACCCCAAAAGATAAGCACGCCTCTTCTGGTACTCAGTAGTCTACAGGCTGCTGAGAAGTGACCTGTGTCTCACTTTTCAAACCAAGAAAGATTCGATCTTATTTGAACTCCTATCTACACCAACAAATAAACAAGACTTACTGGGGGGATAGCTTCCGAATTCAACATATTTCTAGCCTATAGAATAAATTACTACTACTGTTCAAACAAAGTACTTCTTTGGCTTCCTGTAAAGCTAATCTTCACGACTGATTGTATGGACACATATTTACACAAGGGTATCATATATGGCTCTACTCAGTTTGGGAGGGAAGCACTATTAAGTGCTTGAAAAGAATGGCTAGAATTTTTAAGTTTGTCTGCTTAAAGGTATATATTGCTAGGCATCCTGTGGTCCTGTGATTGCTTGCCTAGTGTTATCCTATGACCATTCAGCACTTAAACTGTACTTCATTCATACCTACTGGTGCCATATATAGATATAGATGTATGTGTATACATATATATATATATATATATATATATATATATATATATATATATATATATATATATAAGCAGCTTACATATCAATGCCTTTTTGTCATAAAAACTATTTTAGTGTAAGGAGCTAAAAGTGAAAGGTTGACTTTGCCAGCATTAACATCATCTGTGGTCTAATAGAAAAATGAATACTTGAAATGTTGTTTGAAATATTAGCCCTCTAAATTTCGACTACCAACACAATAAAGAAAAAAAGACCAAAACTCCTGGAGAATAGTGAATCTCAAAAGTTATTTGTCTACTTTAAATGTCTTCTTTGCAGGAGATCAAGCCTCCCTGTACCTCCACATCCCCTTGAAATAATATATATACCAAATCTGAGATCACCATACCTTGGAGAAAAGGGAATATTCCATAAAACTGTCATGTCGGACTTAGTATATCTAAGTCCATTTTTTCAGCATTTCATTCTCTTTGTTTCAGGACTCACTAGCAGGTCCCAACATTTCAAATGGTTACACTTTTAACATCTCAAGTGCTAAATAAAATAAATTCACACAAAACTCTCTGGTTCAAGTCTACCACCAGTCAGTAAAGCATTAAATATTCATCTGATATGTGTTCCTTGAAAGAAAATGTCTTTCTTTTCTTCATCTCATACCCTGGCTCTCTTTGTCTTTCTTCATACTCCAGACTTCTGTGGATCTTCTTGGGTTCACACTCTGATTTTGATTATTCAAACCGTGTGTGTGTGTGTGTGTGTGTGTGTGTGTGTGTGTGTGTGTGTACACACACACACACACACACACACACACACACACACACACAGTTTGCTTAATTATCAACACTTCTTTGCTCTCTTTAAATGGGCAGCTGCCCCCTCCATATGCATAAGTGACACCCAGTACAGTAATACAGTACATTACAGCAGAATTTCACATTAATACAATGCATTAGAACACACTTCCGACAGCCCTCTACAGAAGTGTGTAGTGCAAAGCACCACTCTGTGTTATGATATACATCTCCATTTCAGCTGGAAGCACTTAAAAGCACATTCCAACAACAACATGGTTCGCTAGTACCTACAGATAGCAATGCCTTGAAGGCTTTACTAGAACTTTTTGTACCTGATGATACCTTGTTTTACCTCTTACATTTCTGTTGCTGTTTGTTCATGACCTACAGATGCACTGTACCTGAATCAACAGTATGTAAATATATCAGCATGCATCTGAAAGTGCAGTTTTTTGGAGTTGTCTCAATTTCAGTATTTTTTACTTTATAAATTTATTTATTGTTTTTGCCTTATTTCCTTAAAGATGGGGTTTATCCCTCAAAAGGCACTTTTGCAATGGGCTTTATCAGGTTTTTGAAGCAATAAGTAAATTTATTTAATGCTGTACTCTATTGCTTTCATTTTTTATATGGCATGCATTTTTGCTATGATGCACCGTGTCTTTGCATTCAAACTGTATGTTGCACCTTTGGCCATTTTTTAGTAACTTTTAATGCATGTGTAAACAAGTATTTACTGTGTACTGCATGCGTATTTTCACTAACATAAAAACACAACAGTTTAAAAGAAGAAAGAAGTATGTCATGAATACTTAGAATGGGTTTGACTGATTCTTTATGCAACAAACAGAAGTACAGGAAACTCTTCTTCTGCATCTGAGGTATTTAAGCTTCTGGTTTCAATATTTTATATTCACATTCAAAATATAGTTTTTTTTATTGATACCTGTCAAAGCCAGATTTGAGGAGCCTTGTTTTCAATGGTTATTCATTCATTCTGCCATTACCAACTTAAACCAGTTCAGGGTTGCAGAGAAACTGTTTCTGGATGGGGTGTCAGCCTATCTCAGGATACTCACAAACAGTCACTTACACATCTCATAAAAACCTTCAGGCAGTTTGGATAATCAGTATTCATCTACAGCCTATATCTGGGATGTGGAATGAAACCAGAGCACCTAGTAAAAATCTATGCAGTCACAAAGGAGATGAAAAGGCTGCACAAAAGGCAACCCAGGCAAGAGCTAAACAATCTGAGGAAGCAATACTATAATCAATGTACTGTGTACAGGCTGATTTACTATTTTCATAAAGTTCATTTTAATACCTCAGATGAACAGTTTAAGAGTTTTAAAATACATTTCAGTCTAAACTTTTTATGCATTTCAAAATATGTTTTTCACGAAAATACACATATAGGAAAGATGTATTTTTAACAAAAAGTAACCATAGACTTTAACCCTGTAATTCTTGCTCAAATTTTAATTTTCGTTTTCACTTGGAATGTGGTTTGCAGACAACAGACTGGGAACCTTCAATTTCCCTTCGGCCACCAAATGAAGCTACCTCATCGACGCCAGTACAGTACTGGCAACATCATCCTGAGAAACTCATCTTCCAGTCTTGTGATTATGAAGCTTATGTAAGTACAGTGCTACTCTTTTTTTTTCTTTCTGGCTGATTCTAGAAAAGGGATAAAAAAGGGAGAGTCTGAGTATAAACATGATGGCTGTTGTTGCATGTTGCCAATATGCAGAGAGCTCAAGCACTAATATTTTGATTTTATCAATTCAATATAGAATACTGTTTTCTATTTCTTTGCCTCTGTCTCTGTCTCTCTCTCTCTCTCACTATCTTTGTCTCTGTCATTTTATAAAACATAAGATGCAGTCTGAAAATACCCATAGTAAGACATTTAAGAATATTTTGCAGAATACTATTGTAATATTGTAACTTGAAAGCTAACATGACCCACTAGGTGCTGATGAATAGGTTAATATGACAAAATCGAGGGTCATACTGATAAACCAAAGATGTTCAACATTAGATCACTGTTGAAGTATTCTAAGCTATTAGGATTAGATCCTGTTAAGGGTATAATCAACCAGGTAGCATTCCAAAGCTTAAGGTCATCTCCCCCATGCTGTAACTGCCAGGAGCATGAGGGGAGCTCCTTGTTAAAATTCTAATGAAACGCCAAAAATCTCAGAGCTCTCTTATTACCTAAGCTCCCTCCTTCTTTGAGCTCTGTGGTATAGATAGTCAACTAGAGATCTTTGAAACAGGGCAGATAATTGTCCACACCACAGGGAAAACCTTCCACTACTTTAATGTTACTACTGCTTTTTCTGTAAAATGTATTTTTAGCTAAGAAATACTGTTTTAGGGACTGTTGTATCTTGTCAAAGGAGTTTTACTCAGAAATGCTTGTGTGAACAAACTGTGTGAAAACTGTTATTTGATTTGTACTGTTAATGTAATGTAGTATGTATTAGGGGCAGGACATGGAGCTTTTGATGGACTAACAGTGATTTTACCTCAAAACCACCTTTTTTCTTCAGCTAAGCTTTGTCAGATCCTTACCAATCTCTTCAGATGTTCTTCGTGTTTCACTGTTGCAGTCATTACATTTAGGTTATCTGCTTGCAGGTAGCCCTCAGTCGGCCTGATTAACAAAGTCTTGGGTCCTGCGTCGGTTGTTGTCCCTTCTTTCATGATGTCAGGTCGTCAGGGGTATAAAACATGTAGCCGATGCCATTACATCAGTCTTTCTTGCTGTGTGGTGCCCAAAGCAGAAAGAGTTCGCAAGTGCCGGTCGGCCGACTCCTGAAATTTTCGTTTTCAAGTTTCAGAACCGAAGTCTTCATCTAAAGCTAAGTACCCCATTGGGGAAACTTTTTCTTGCTCCTCCCCAATGTCAGGAAAAGTTAATAATTGCATTACTTGTGGAAAGCAAATACCTCATAAAGATTTTCATTCATACTGTATTCCTTGCCTAGGCCCTGACCACAACGTACCTTACTGTCGGTTTTGCGCTTTATTTAATCAGCGCACTATCCGTCATTGGTATATTTTCGCCTCTAAATATTTCGGTTCTTGGTTTAATTATCCAGAAATGTTGTCGGATAACCATCCGACTACCGGGATTCCAAAAAAATGCAAGGATAAAGACAGAGACAGGCCACCGAGGTCCAAAACTGCCGATGACGCTTCTCCTAAGCCAGTCGCCAGTTTGTCGGTACTCAGTGAGGTGCTTTCGCAGCCCCTGATACCCGCTACTTCTGATTCACAGGCCTCTACTGAGACCCATTTGGAGTCCAGTATGCCGCGAGATGCTTCGACTATGGAACCCACGGATGTCTCTACCTTGGATGGGTCCGGAGCCGCTGTGCAGGCATCGGCTTCTGAGGGTGTATTCAGGCCTACAGACTTGCAATTAAACCAATGCCTCCTTCTTCACTTAGGCCTAAATTTCGAACCATGCCTAAAAAAACGACGCCCAGGCCACATGCTCAGGCCTCTATGCCTAAAAAACAAATAATAAGAATGGCTGAAGATCTAATTACTCTGATCAGGGGTATCCACCCCCCCCCCTCTTCTAAGAGGCTTAGAACTGAAGTTGTTTCTGAATCTTCTGACCAGGATTCTGTTTTTTCTGATTCTTCTGATGATCTGGATTTGTCCTTATCTACTTATGAGGATTCTGATGCAGAGGACTCTATTCCGTCTGCCTCCCCTCCAGAGGATTCTTCTTTTGGTGAAACCTTACATACTTTAAGGGAGCATTTCCACTGTGAAAGCCAGGATTTTTCTGATTCAAAAAAGAAGCTCAGGGATTTCTTTCTCCTGTCTCCGCATAGGCCTTTAGCTATTCCTCCTGTACTAGACATTGCTGATGATGCTTTTTCAAAATCTAGTTTGGCCCCTGATTCCTTGTCTCCTGCTCCCAGAGAACCTGACAGATACTACAGGGTCCCTGAGTCACACAAGTTCCTTTTTAAAAATCCTATTGTGGATCCAGAGATGATTTCTCAGGGGCCCAAGGGCATTAAGGCTTCTACTGCTAAAAATCCTACCCCTTCTGATAGAGTCTAGGGCACTGGATGGATGGGGTAAGAAGGTTTACACTTCTGCAACCTTAGGCATTAGGGCTTTAAACTGTCAGTTTCATATGTTAAAGTATCAGCAACATGTTATTGGATTGCTTAAACAGAAAATGATGTTGATTCCTGACTGTGTGGATAATAAAGAATTACAGGATTGAATGCATTCTGCTGAACATGTTGGAAAACATACTTTGCAATGTGGTTTTGATTCATTAGAGGCCTCTTGCAGGGCTACTGTTACTGGGTCTGTGCTCAGAAGGCATGCTTGGCTTAAGGAGCAATCTTTACCTGATTATGTTAAAGCTAAATTGTTGTATCTTCTTCTTTCGGCTTTTCCCGGTTAGGGGTCGCCACAGCGGATCACCTGTCCGCTCATGATTGGCAGTGGAGTTTTACAGTGTCAAGTTGCCAGCCCGGCGCCCAACCTTCCACAGAAGGCGCACACACTCATGCCTAGGGCCAATTTAGAGTGTTCAATCCACCTACAGCATGTCTTTGGGATGTGGGAGGAAACCGAAGCACCCAGAGGAAACCCACGCAACCACAGGGAGGACATGCAGATTCCGCACAGAAAGCACCCCAGCCGAGAATCGAACCGGAGAACCTCTTGCTGTGAGGCGACAATGCTAACTACTGCACCACTGTGTAAATTGTTGGATGCTCCCTTAAATTAGGACCACCTGTTTGACAACAAGGCTGAGGAAGTTCTTAGAAAGATGGAAGATAAAGCTAAATCTATGCAAACTGTTGAAGATTTCTTACAAGTTCAGCATCCTAGATTTAGTAAGCACTGGCCCTCTAAAAATTGGTCCTTTCCAGCCCCTTCCAGGTCTTCTCAAGCCAAACCCAGACACAGCAGAAACCCCATGTTTCAGTCCCAGGGGACATACAGGACTAAGCAGTGGGGGCCTCCACTTCCAAATCTGGAAGTAATAAGACCCCCCCATGGTAAACTGTCTCAATGACTTCCTTTTAAAATTTCCAAGCACTTATCAACTGACTGCCCCTTTGGGGGGAAAGATTGCTTTTCATGCAAAGAACTGGGAGCTCATTACCCAGGACAAATGGGTTTTAAATATAGTGTCCCAGGGATACAGATTTCACTTCCACATGTTGCCAACACCAAACAGGTGGCCGGACCTACCCCCAAATCTCTCTTAAGCATGGTGGCTATTCAGTTGGTACCAGAAGAGGAAAAGGGACAAGGTTTCTACTCGAGACTTTTCCTGGTACCCAGAAAAGACAATTCATGGTGTCTTATCCTTTTTGGAGATTCCAAAATTCAAGATGCTGACGCTTCACCAGTTGCTTCCTATGCTATGCAAAGACACCTGGTTGGCAACACTAGATTTAAAAGAAGCATAACTGCACATCCCAATCAGGGAATCTTGCAGAAGATACCTTCACTTCAAAGCAGGCTACACACACTATCAGTTCTCTGTACTGCCCTTTGGCTTATCTATTGCACCCAGGGTATTCACAAAGTGCCTAGCTCCAGTTATTGCATTTTGCAGGCAAAGAAATATTCAAATATACCTATACCTGGACGATTGTCTAATTCAGGCAGAAAGCCAGGACATACTTTTGAATCATCTGGCCTTTGTTCAAAGGGTTCTAACCTGTCTGGGTTACACAATAAATGAAAAGAAATCGCACCTGGTACCCTGTCAACAAATTATATTCCTGGGAACAAGCTTGAATACAACTTCCCAGATGGCTTACCTCACGACAGAGAAACAAATTCATTTGACAACCTACTTCAAACAAGTGGCAACAAAAACCTTGCTATCTGCAAGACAAATACTGCAAGCCTTGGGGTTCATGGCCTCCTGCATTCTTCTAATTCCATATGCAAGGCTACATATGAGGAAACTACAGTGGTATATAAAAAGCCTATGGTGTCAACATTCTCAGGATCTAGAAGCAATGATCCCTATCATACCTTGCCTATGCCTAGAGTTCATTTGGTGGGCAGAGGCCTGCCACCAAAACAAGGGACTACCTTTCACACCACCCCCTGCCACCCAAACCCTAACAACAGACACATCAGACTATGCATGGGGGGGCTCACCTGGCAGGGAAGTGCATTCAGGGCAGATGAATCCCAAGTCAAATGCACCTGCATATCAATCAAAAAGAAATGTTAGCTGTACAGAATGCTGTGACAGCCTTCAAGGCCCACATTCTTCCAGGACAACTAATGGTAAAGATGGACGACACCACTGTTGTGTGGTACATAAACAAGCAGGGGGGTACACATTTACCCCCTCTGCAGACTAGCCATGGCATTGTGGAACACAGCCTTGAGCTACTAAGTGCACCTTCAAGCTCAATTCCTGCCAGGAAAATTAAATACACTGGCAGATGGACTAAGCAGAAACCTCATGGACCCACACGAGTGGAAACTGGAACCAAGGATTTTCAACATGTTGACAAGCAAATGGGGAAGCCCAGATATAGACCTATTTGCCTCTCCCCAGAACTACCAATTGGACAAATTTTGCACAAGGACTCCCCACAAACAAGCCTGGAAAGTGGATGCTCTGTCCTTCAGTTGGAAAAAACTATCAGTCTATGCCTTCCCCCCTCTGCTTCTGTTCTCCAAAGTACTACTAAAAATCAAATAGGACAAACCAAGGATGATTTTGATTGATCCAGACTGGCCACACTAACACTGGTACCCCCTCCTGCGCAGTGTGTCACGGCTATCCCCATGGCACCTGCCTCAGACTCCTTCCCTGTTGTCCCAGCAGGTGAACCAGATTCTGCACCCTCAGCTTCTAACACTGAACCTTGCAGCCTGGCTAATTACCTAATCTCTCCTTTACCATCCCTCAGTAAACCTGTGATGGATATCATTTTAGAGGCAAGGAGGCCTAGTACTATAGATCTTTTTGCTGAAAAATGGAAAAGATTCTGTGCCTGGAGCCAATCTCAAGGGATGAGCATAGCAGCACCCAATTTACCTCAGATTTTACAATACTTAACTGAGATGCTTCACAAGGGCCTGTCTTTTTCCTCCATTAAAATCCACGCCTCAGCCATTTCAGCTCATTATAACACAGAACCTCCCTTCTTCTCTCATCCACTGCTCAAGTAGTTCCTCAGAGGGGCCAAAAAATTTGAGACCACCCAGGAGAGCTCCAACCCCAGCCTGGGACCTTAACTTTGTTTTGGAGAAACTCACTCTACCTCCTTTCGAGCCAGCTGCTACTGCAGACTTAAAATGTCTTTCTTGGAAAACAGCTTTCCTTTTAGTAATCAGTTCAGCTAGAAGGGTATCTGAATTACAGGCCCTTATGGCAGATAAGCCTTTCATTATCTTTCATGCAGACAGGGTGTCCCTCAGAACCAATCCATCCTTCATGCCCAAGGTGGTATCCAGTGTGGCTCTTAATCAGTCCATTCATTTGCCAACCTTCTTTCCCAATCCACAGAACAAAGGGGAATGGATACTGCATTCCTTAGATGTGCACAGACAGCTTAGATTCTACTTGGACAGGACTAAACCTCAAAGTAAATCTGAACAACTACTGGTGACATTTGCTGCAGGGGCAGAGGGGAAGGCTATTTCAAAGCAAACCATTTATAAATGGCTAGGCCATTGCATTAATTTCTGCTATAAGCACCATGGAAAACCTATCCCCCGGGTGATCAAACCTCACTCCACCAGGGCTGCATCTACCTCTACAGCCTTTCTCAGAGGCGTACCTACCAAGGACATCCTAGAAGATGCTACCTGGAGTTCTGTACATACCTTCACCAAGCATTATCATTTGCCAGTTTTCTCTAAATCTAGATCTGGCTTTGCCACTGCAGTCTTGCAGGGCCTTATAGCTGGTCCTAATGCTATTTAAATTCCTCCTCCCAACCATAGCTTTGCGAATCTACCCAAATGTAATGACTGCAACAGTGAAACACGAAGAACATAGTACAGTTGTGTACACTTACCATAAATGTAGATGTTCAAGTGTATTCACTGTTGCAGACCTGGTTACCCTCCCTCCAGCCCCCTAACTTTTTTTGGTTATACCTCTACTTTCCTTTACTATGCTTAAAAGCTTTTTGGTGTATTTCTTTTTTGTTGGAGGTATATCATTGCACTTTTATATTTAATTGCTTCCCATTAGCGGGGCACCTGACATCTGGGGCAAGAAAAACTGATGTAATGGCATTGGCTGCATGTTCTATACCCCTGACGACTTGACATCATGGAAGAAGGGACAGCAACCGACGCACGACCCAAGACTTTGTTAATCAGGCTGACTGAGGGCTACCTGCAAGCAGATAACCCAAATGTAATGACTGCAACAGTTAATACAGTCGAACATCTACATTTATGGTAAGTATACACAACTGTACTTTCTTCCTTATCCTGTCCACAATTAGAAGAAGCTTACTAGGGAGTATTTGGGTGTCAGGCAGGTTGCTTGTTTGCCTCAATCACTGATAGGTGACCCTGCTGTGACTAAACATGGTTATTCTGACTGCTCAGTTTCCTCTGATCTCTCTGGTATTGCACCTTCAGCCACTAAGGAGTGGGAAAGTACAGTTGTGTAAAATCTTAACATAATGGTAGATGTCTTTCCTTCACTGTTACAGTATTCTTAGCACATGGGATTCCTGTCTACCAAAGACTGCTGTTACTTTAAAGGTATGCTGAACATCACCCAAATGCTCCTTGCATAGCATGGGCATAAAGGTGATGTTCAGGCCTACCATAGTCAGAACTGATTTCCCCAGTAGGAATACTAGTCCAAGGAACCCAAGAGGTAATCTGTACATCCAGGCAGGCAAAGGACTAGAGGAAAGGAGGGAGGGAGTGAATACTGCATCAGTGAAGGTAAGGACATCTACCATTATGGTAAGATTTTACACAACTGTACTATGTCCTTACATTCCCTGTTGCAGTATTCTTGGCACATCAGAGAGTGCTAAAGCTCATGAGGAAACTAGGGAGGGGGAAAGAGCAGAAGAGTACCCTAAAAAGCCATGAAGAATGGCACTAGCAAAACCAGCCATAGCTCTAGAGATACCATCCAGTTTGTAGTGCTTGGTAAAGGTATGAACAGAAGTCCAGGTAGCTGCTTCAAGAATAGAATTAGTATCTAAGCCCTTGAAAAAAGCATGCCATGAAAAGTGAAACAAAAAAAATAGCCTCAGAAATCCAAGAAGAAATAGTTTGCTTGGATGCAGCAAGTCCCAAAGATCTAAGATGAAAGGAAACAAATAACTGATCAGATTTTCAGAAACGGATGACATCAACAGGACTTGTACCCAGTAGGGAACACTCGGTCTACATTTGTCCAGGCAGTATCAACCAAGATGGTGGAATTAATGGTGAAACTAGTACACAGATTGATCTGACTTTTGAAAAGGAAGATGCTATGGGTTTTCAAGAGGAAGAATATCTACGGTGTGGAGCCAAACCTAAATGAACGATTCCTAAAAAAAGTATGTGGCAGCAGGCTTTCAGCCTGTTAAAGGTACTGTTGTTGTGTCTGATACTACGATATGTGCTCCGAATGGGGGGCTTTGTATAAAGAATATTTTTTGAATGTTAATTGTGAAAAAACAAACTTAGACTTTGAGCATTTTATTGTTAATGAGCTTAAATGTAACAAAGGGAACAATATGTCTATTAACTTAGAGGGTGATAATGATTCTCTCGGATATATTTCTGTGAAGGACATGATTTTAATGATGGAGAAAAATCTTTTTAAAATTAAGCAAACACAGATAGACAATGCATATTTTTTGAATATATAAATAATTCCACCAAATTTCTGAATTTTACGCATACCATTTCAAGAGAGAAGTTACAATACTTGGGCATTGAGGTATATAAGACGGAACAGGATTTTGAAACCAAAATCTTTAGGAAAGAAACGTTCTGTAACTCCTTTCTTCACTTCACTAGCGCACACCCCTCACATTGTAAGAAAAATATTGTCAAGGGGCAATTTGTGAGGGGTAGCAGAATGACCAGCGCTAGTGAAGATTTTATTACAGAATGTAATTTACTTGGTAATATGTTTGAGGAAAGGGGGTATCCTAAAGAATTTGTGATGAAATTTAGAACAGAGGTGGAATTAGGTAGAGACACTAAATTTCAGCCGATAAAAGGTCAAAAATCTGTCAATGCCATCACAAACAATATTACTTCTGATATTGGAATTGAAACTAATTATGAACAGGCTTTAACCATGGAATATAATATGTCAAATATTAGATTAAGTGAGATATTTCAAAATGAATGGGCCAAATTTTCTGGTTTATCTGATATAGTTAGTATCAATAATTTGGTACCCAAAATAGTATATAGAAATTCTAGGAACATCAAAAGAATTTTAGAATCTCATAGTAAACATACTAATATTGGTTATGGGATAGATGGGCAAAAAAGGAGAGGGAGTTTTAAGTGTGGTCACTGTAACCAATGTGAATACATGATCAATGCCAGTGAAATAACTATCCCTAGTAGAGGTAAAACCATAAAAAGTAATGGTTACCACAATTGTGAGACAAAAGGAGTTATATATATAGTTCTATGTAATAAATGTAGTTCATTTTATGTAGGGAAGACCGAACGAGTCCTGAGGAGAAGAATATATGAACACATGTATGAAATTTCTAAGGCAAAGGACACCAATGCATTATATAGGCATACAAAAGAATGTGAAAGGGAAAAATTTAATTTCTTTGTTATTGAACAAGTGAAAAAAGATTTAAGAGGAGGTTTATGGGAGGAATGGGTGGGGTATAGGGAGTTATGGTGGCAAATCCAACTCAATGCCACAAAAAAACCTGGATTAAATGACAGTACTTCCATAACCCCAGTATTAAAATTGAGAGCTGCTGATATCCAATAAATTATTCTCAGTCTGTAATATTCACAATGGTCAATAGATGGCAGTGTTTGCTTACTTGAAGAAATGATTGACAACTAGCAACAGTTCAGGCACTCTATTAATTTATTCTACGTGTTTTTTTAAATGAGATTTTTAATTTTAAACAAAGTTTACAAGAAGGAAGTAAACATCAAATTTAAAACTTATGAAATATTTTATGTATTTATTCTAGTAATTTAATAATATAAAGTATATTGATTTACAAATGGATATTATTAAATTTGATGATACTTATGTATTTTAATATTTATGAGTGGTAGCATTGTGATTGGTTACCTATTGATGCTTTTTGACTGATAGGGTATTATTTGAAAATGTCTTACTATTTAATGACTTAATTGATTAAATTGGACTATTATCTGATGAAGTCATTCTTGGTAAAGACGAAAACGCAATTTGTTTGTCAAGAGCGTTAATGTGGATTTTTCTTTCCTTGATACCTGGTGTACTTGAATAAACAGATTTACTTTTGCTGTTGAGTTCCTACTTTCATCTTGGATGCTTTTGGACATATTTCTTGGTTTGTTTTGGTTTGTTTCGGACTTTTAACTGTTGTTGTGTCTGATACTACGATATGTGCTCCGAATGGGGGGCTTTGTATAAAGAATATTTTTTTAATGTTAATTGTGAAAAAACAAACTTAGACTTTGAGCATTTTATTGTTAATGAGCTTAAATGTAACAAAGGGAACAATATGTCTATTAACTTAGAGGGTGATAATGATTCTCTCGGATATATTTCTGTGAAGGACATGATTTTAATGATGGAGAAAAATCTTTTTAAAATTAAGCAAACACAGATGGACAATGCTTATTTATCTTTATGTATTGAATTAAAGGATTGAGGTTTTTCAAATTACCCTTGGGTCTAGAGTTAAATGATGCATTATGTGAAGAATTTTCATTTTGTTTGATAATTTTGGATTTGAATACATGAAATTGTTAATTAAGTATAATGATGTGAAGTTAAGCACTTTAACTGAGGAAGTAGAGAAGCTTAATTATGATATTCCTAATGATTTAATATTTAAGCAATGGGAGGTATTTACCAAAAGCAATTTACACTAGTGGATAGGAACTCTGATAAAGTATTTCAAAAGAAAACTAAAAAAATAAAGAGGGACCTATAACAATATAGCAGTAACCTAGTTTATTCCTGGAATATGCATGTTGAGAAGTAAGGATTTTAATGACTCAGAAAGAGACATCAAAGAAAATGTATAGGAAGGATGTTGAACATGGTTATGGTACTGGAAATTTTTATGGCCAGAGAAACCAGGGATTCAGGTACACCAACCAGAGTAATATGGATTCAGGGCAGCACAGGTTTCAAAACCGATGGAAGCAGGAACAAATAGATGGGAAGTTGGATCTCCAGCCATAAAAACTAGTCACAGGGTGGTTCGCACATGTAAAAGTTTTAATATATACAATTATACTAAGTACAAAGTGGTTAAGGAGCATTTTCCTTTGTTTTCTAAAGGAATGAAGTTTGTTCCTACAAGGAATTTTAATTTAATTGATACTTTGAAACAAAGTTATTTATTAGAGAATTAAATTTAGCTATTCATTTTAATGACAAACTGAGGGAAGAGAAGAATAACAATTTGAGTTTAAGAAAAAAGAAGTAAGTTTAATCCTCCATTACACCCCATTCTATCAGTCTTAGAAAGAGTAATTATGGAAGATTTATATAATTTATAGGTGAAGTACAAGATGAAAAGGAAGAATGTTTATAATTTAACTAAAGCAGAGTGGAATGTGTTTCAGGAATTGAGAAAGGTCTATTCCATTCATGTTATGAAGTCTGATAATGGAGGGAGTATAGTTCTTTTTGATACTTTAGAATATTTTAAAATAATGTATGACATGTTAAGTGACACTAAGACTTGTGAAGCTGTTTCTTTGAATGAAATCAATATTGCACACCAGGGAATGGATTCATATTTGGAAGAATTTGTACTTGATCAAATAATTACCTATGACATTTATAATTATTTAAAGGTAAAGAATCCAACTATAGCCACAATATTTGGTATACCTAAGGTCCATAAGGAGACTGAAAGGCCCTCATTTCATCCTATAGTCTCCGGTAGTAAATCCAAGATATATCCCTTTGAGGTGGTAATTGATAGCTGGTTGAAGCCCACCTATTCTAATAATCAAAATCTAATAATGGATTCTTGGGACTTTTTAAGATGTTTACGAGATGACATATGGGCTAAAGACATAATTTTTTAACAATAGATGTCATAGACCTATTTTTGTCAATACCAAAAGAAGAAGGTTTAGAGTTTTTTTTTTGTAAGAGTATGGTGACATTTTCTAAATTGGATTGGGACAAGATTAAGTTAATTTGTGAATTCATGATTTTGGTTTTAGACAATAGTTATATTTATTTTGAGGGGAATATTTTATACAAGTAAAAGGGGTTGGCTATAGTGGCCTCTTTTGAGCCCATATATTGCTAACCTAGTATTGTTAGAATGGGAATCAAGTTTTGTTTTTGAAATTTAGTATTTTGAGAATATTAAATTATATGTTCACTTTTTGGACAAGATATTTATTTTATGGAAGGGGTCTTTATTAGAAATAGAAGAATTTATGGAGTATTTAAATCAGACTTTTTTTTAAAGTTTACACATCAGTTTAGTAATGAAAGTATCCATTATTTGGATGCATTAATTTCTCATACCAACTGCAGTTTTAAATCTAATATGTATAGAAAACTGACATTTAGTAATTTGTATCTAGAATATTCAAGTTGTGATCCCCTTAGCCAGAAAAAAACATTTTTAAGGGGCAGTGTATTAGGGCAGCAAGAAATGACGTCTGTGTATGAAGATGTAATCAAAGAAATGGATCTGGTAGGGGATATGTTTTTAGAGAGAGGGTACTGTATAGAGTTGGTAAGTGATGTGACAGGGTATGTTTTGTCCCAACTGGGAATTAAGTATAAACCCTTTCTGAGTGAAAGTTTGAAATATACCTTACAAAGGAGTGTGAGTAATGATTTTCACAGGGCTTTAGTTCTGGAGCATAACCCCTATGATAGGGATATTAAAATATTTTTTCAGGAATTGGAATATTTTGAGATGCACTTCTGACATTTATCACCTCTTAGGAGATAGACCCACATTTGTTTATAAGATGGGGACTAATTTAAAGTTCAACTTTGAGCATGTTAAACATGTAAAGAATACAAGTGAAAAGGATGGAGGGGGCACTAAAAATGTGGTTCATGTAATCAGTGTCCCTATATTCTTGCTTGTAGTACTCTTATTCTAAACAGCACTATGAAGTCTAAAATTATTTTAAGAAGGATAATTGTATTAGCAAACATGTTGTTTTATTTAGCAAAATGTTCTAACTGTCCCACATTCTATGTGAGCAAGACAGATAGAGCCCTTAGGAATCGATTTTAAGAACATTTATATCAGATCCAGAAGCAAGACAATATTATACAATGCCTCCCCTAAAACGTGCACGCTGACTGGCCAGCCCAACCAGCGTGCCCGTTGTAAATCCCTCAATATACTAACGGAAAAAGATCCGGTCGCCCGGACTTTTTCCGTTAGTATAAAACACTGTCTCGCTATGTTAAAAGAGTTTAACATAGCGAAACAGGTTTAAAAAAAGCAACGGAGATCTCCATTGCTTTTTTTAAAGCTGTCTCGCTATGTTAAACTCCTTTAACATAGCGACACAGTGTGTAAAAAGCAACGGAGATCTTGTGATCTCCGTTGCTTTTTTTTTTAAAGCTGTCTCGCTATATTAAATGGGTTTAACATAGCGAGACAGTTTTAAAATAAGCAACGGAGATATCCGTTGCTTATTTTAAAGCTGTCTCGCTATGTTAAACCCATTTAACATAGTGAGACAGTAAAAAAAGCAACGGAGATCTTGCGTTCTCCATTGCTTTTGCCCACAGTTCTGATGTGCTGCGCAGGTGCGCAGTACATTAGAACTGCCGCAGAATACCAGACAGCTGCGGAAGGGCAGTAAAGAGGCATTATACAATGCCATTATTTAAGAAAAGTAATTATTTCTTTTCTTAAATAATGTCATTGTATAATAGCAATAACCCACTTCTGGGTGTGGGTAATGCTGGATTTACCCACCAAACCACGCCAGCCGTGGGTAAATCCAGCATTACCCACACCCAGGCATGGGTTATTGCTATAATAATGCCCTTTTTAAACATTTGTTATTTAGCCCTAATTGCTCTAGCTTTAAATTTGGTATTCTCGACAAAATTTGTCATAATTCGAGAGGTGATGATGACAAAACCCTTTTAGAAGAAAAGGAGGTTAGATGGTAGTTAAGGTTAAATGTTACTTGCTTCCCAGGTATTAATGATAACATTTCCCTTCAACCCATTTTAGATCTCAGGTCTTAGTGCCTTATTATTTATGCTTCTTATGTATATATATATATATATATATATATATATATATATATATATATATAGATATATATATATATTGAACATTTTTTTTATATTTATTTATGGGTTTTTAGAGTGTACTATTTTTATAGGTTAGAATGCTGCCTCCTATCTTTTTTTAATATATATATATATATATATATATAAATATAAATATATATATATATATATATATATATATATAAATATATATATATATATATATATATATATATATATATATATATATATATATATATATATATAAATATATATACACACACACACACACGCGTTTCAGCATTAGATGGATGTTTCTTTAAATGGCTGATGTGATTTATATTAATTGATTAATGAATCAGGTATACAATGTCCTATATAAGAGTCCTCCCAATTAGCAATGCTTTAGATTCTGATGAAGCCCAAGCTTGTATTGGGTGAAAGCTCTCAATCCAGTTTATTTGTTTTTTAAAAAAAGTTTGATTTTATGTTATTGGAGTTTTTTTGAAGTTTGTTTTGAATCCCGGCCTCAGCTGCTGTGATACTGCCTTTTATTAGATTTATTTTTGGTTGGGTCTGTAATGTCGCTTTATTTATCTGGCTATTTAGACTGATTAGATTTTCTAACAGCCTTAGTCTTATCCAAATAAACCTTGAGTTGTCTATGCATGTTCAAAGTATGTAGCACTCTCTCACTGTCAATTTGCAGAGAGGGGAAAAAAGTAGGAAGAATAATAAACTGATTACATGATAGCTGATTAACCACCTTAGGCATAAAGGGTTAATGTGCAAGGATATTCTGTCCTTATGAAAGATCAAAAAAGGAGGGCAAGCCATAAGGGCCTGTAACCCAGACACCCATCTGGCAGAAGTAAGAGCTGACAAAAGAACACTCTCCCAGGAACAATGTTGCAAGGTAGCTGAAGCAGCAGGCTCAAAGGGAGCCTGAGTCAACGTCTCCAAAACAAAATTAAGATCCCAGGGAGGAGGAACAATCTTCCTGGGGGGGTCTAAGATTAAGGACGTCTTTAAGAAATTCTTTCACCTCAAATCTAGAAGCTAAAGGAGGAGAAAAAAGCAGACAAGCAGAGACAGCTGATAAGTGGGACTTAATAGAAGAATAGGCCAAACCAGCATTGAACAACTCACACAAATAACAGAGAACCAAAGGAACATTCACAGTAAGTGGGTCCAGGTTACAAGAGAGACACTAAATAGAAAACTTCATCCATTTGGATAAGTAAGGTTTCCTGGCCTCCTGCAGGATATGCAGCACATCCTCAGAAAAAAAAGGTGTTTTGAGGAATCAAAATACCATCACAAATAGTGTCAGTTAAAGCACTGGCAGGTGGGGTTGGATGAGAGACCCCTTGTCTTGAGAGAGTAGATCCACCCTGTAAGTTAACATTGATGATTATCCTTGGCTAAATGGAGAAGAAGAGGGAAGCAGTGCTGTTGCGGCCAAAAGGGAGTCACCAACAAGATTTTGGGAGTGTCCTGTTGAATTTTATACAGGACATTCAGAATGAGAGGAAGGGGAGGAAATGCATAAAAAAATCTCCTTCCAAGAAAATGAGAGGGCATCCACCTTCCACACAAGAGGACCTGGGACTCAGGCACAAAAGAGAGGAAGTTGTCTGTTCAGAGGGGAAATGAAAAGCTCCACTTGAGGAGTAATCCAAAAAGGCGACCAACTCCCACAGACCAAGGATATTTATTTTTTTTATTTTTAAAAAACTCCACAAACACTTGACAAGCGCTTTTGTCTCTCGAAGAGTTTCTTGCTTATATGCTTTGAAAGCCTTGAATCATCTCTAATCTCCAAGACGTCTAAAATTATTGCATACAACACCACAGTGATGTGGTACATGAATAAACAGGGTGGATACCTGATCTTACGCCCCTTTGCAGTCTTGCTATGATAGCCTGGGAGGTAGCAGCTCAGTTTAGTCTGACTCTGTAGGCTTAATGTATTCAGTCAGAACAAAACAGACAAGCAGGACCAGGACAAGCCCTCACAAATGGAAACTGCACCTGGGCAGTCTTCAGTAACTGGTCCATCTGCGAGGAACACCTCAAATAGATCTGTTTGCCACCCTTCAAAACAGACAGTTGAAGAAATTCTGTTCCAGGACCCCTTCCAAACAGACCTGCAAGGATGAAAAGTTTCTGTAATGCTTTTCCATCCTTTTCACTGATATCAAAAGTTATTCTAAAGAGCCAGAAAGAATATCCAAGGATAGTGGTGTGACTCCCTTTTGACCCAGGCAATAGTGGTTCTCTCTTATTTTGAAAGTGCCCAAAGGCAGTTAGCACAAGCTTCCTCACAGACTACATTTACTAACATAAGACAGGAGTGGTTTGAAACATATCATACCCAATACACTTCAGTTAACTGCCTGGATGATAGATGCACCTTTTTTGCAAGGACATGCAGCAGGCACAGAATGAAGCTAAAAAGCTTGCTACTAAGAAATCATATATGTACAAATGGAAAAGATTTTCTAGTTGGTCCCTTTTAAGACCTGGTTCATAGGCTCATAGGTAGGTACTAGGCTATTGGCCCTAGGGCCTATACAAGCCTAGCCAAAAAGGTACCTTGGCTTTCGCCACCCAAGAAATTTATTTTCCTGTGCCCCTGTCAAGCAGAACCACAGAAGTGATACCTGGGGTGAATTTCCTATTACCCATCCAATCATCAAGATTTTTCTTGAAGAGTGCTAATGAGGAGCTCTGTTTGACATAGATAGGTAGTCTGTTCCAGAGTATGGGAAGTCTCTGGAACAGGAATCTATCCCTCCAGCATGTACCGTTTATTGCAGTGACAAGGTTTAGGTCCCTAGAGCGTGTAGCTCGAAGGGATTGGGATTTCTTTAAGTGGAGCATGTCCAACAACTATGGGTTTGACATAGCTCTGTATGTTAGGCAGAGATCACCTCTGAGTAGGTGATATGCGATGGAGTAAAGCTGGAGTTTGTTGAGACGATCTGCGTAAGGCATCTGTTTGAGGCCAGTAATCCTCTTTGTGGGGTATTTTTATGGCCTTTCCAATTGTTGTAGATGTCTTGTGAGGTACATACCAAAAGGGGCATTGTACTCTATAATGGGTCTAATGAGTGATGAGTAGAGGGGAACAATGACCTCTTTTTTTCTGGATGAGAAACCTTTTGTGATGAGGTGTGCCACGTAGAAGGATTTCCTGACCACTGTGGCGATGTGATTGGTTGCCTTTGGTTCTTATTTATCTCTGTGTTACTGTCTTCTGGACTTTTTTATTCATGTATCAAAATTCATTTTTTGACCACTTCTGCTTGTCTGCACTTTGATCCCCCTTTTATTCTTGTCAGCAAATCAAGCAGGTTTTGAAAGGGGTTTTATGTATTCATCCACCTAGAAAACAGGTGACGCCTCCATGTTTTCGTAACTCTGTTTGGAAAGCTAACTTTTCTTCTGTTTAAACCAGTTCATTAAGTTGATCTGAGGTCCATAACATGGAAAATCATACTGCTAATTTTTCTGACTTCTGCAAGAAAGGTATATGAGTCACAGACTCTTATGGTGAGTCAACCCTACCTCATTTTTACAAGGATATGTTTTATTTAAAAAAAAATGTTTCTTTTATGCCAGTGTGGTTTCAGAGTTTTTCCCCTGAGACATTCCATTAGTCTCCTGACTTCTTTTCAGAACCCAAAAACAAGGGAGAAAAACAATTATTTCTATACACTCCACTCTACCAGCACTTTAGTGTATTCTGTGCCTTTCTGGAAAGGAGTGGAATCTATGTAGGGGCAGTGACTTGGTCCTCTGTACATACATTTAAAATCTTTAAAACTGGATTACTTTTCTAGTTCCAGAACAGGCTTTGTAATGACCATTCTTCATGGACTCCTTGATTCTTAATTTACTTCTGTTCCTCACAATCTTTATTTGATATTTGTTTACTGGGAAAGTCCAACTGGTATAATATCCCATTTTCTGTGGGGGCAGGGGAAGAAAAGTTGCACATAGACATAATATGGTTACAGTTAACTAAAGTTATTACAAAGCATAATACAGAAGAATGACTTAGTAAATATTCAGCTTCATTTCATACATTATGAACCTATACACACATAGTGCAAATATTTGCACAAGTTGATAAAGAACATTGTCAACAGATAAAGTATTCACAAGTTGTGGTTCATAGAGATGACATTAAACTTGCTGAGTACACTCTTTGGAGCAGAGGTGGCTATATAATATAGGCTTGGCAAAAATATATTTGTTTTTTGATTAAAAATAAATTTTACTCTGAACATAGTCAAGGTATGGTGGCTGTGAAAGGAGAGAGGGACTAGTTCAGCTTGGGGTTGTGCAGGAGCAGACACAAGTTTTACTTAGGTGGCCTTTTAGTAACTGTTGGAAACTTGAGATGTTAGAGGTAGATCTAATTTACAGAGGGATGTAATCCCATATTTTAGTGTCAGAGTATGAGTAGGGACTTTGACCAGAGGATTTCTGGAGTTTATATATCCTAAGAAGATGCTGCTCATTAGGTCAAAGTAGTCTATTAGGGTGACAGGATTAGAGAGAAGGAGTAAAAGCAGGGCAGTCATCGGCTTTGTGAATAATGTTGTGTGTGGAGATAAGCTGTATGTAATGTAAGTGGTGAGGCAGTTCAAGCCAGTTTAAAGCCTTAAGGGCAATACAGTGATGTCTGCAATAGTGTTTGCTGCTGACAAATTCTGCAACATTATTACAGCATGCCACCAGCTTATTTTTAATTGTAGCCTGAAAGTTAGTTAAGATAGGTACACCGTATAAGAGAAATGGGAGAAGGAAGGTAGTTGCAAGACTTGTTTTGGTGGTGTTGCTAAGGAAATTGTTATGCCTGTAAAGCGTTGTTAATTTTTAGTGAGTCTTTTTATGCTATTTTGAACATGCAGGTCAAATTTAAGGTTATCATCTATAATCACTGCAAGAAGTTTTGCATGGGAGACTACTTCAATTTCAATTTTATTTGCTGAAAAGATTTGAAAATTTGCCTTATCAGGCATGTGTGATTTGGGGAAAAATAGCAGTTATTTTATTTTATTTTTTTAGGGTGAAGTTGTAGATTGGCATTATGGAAACATTTATCAAGTGAGGAAAAGCTTTTTGCATGATATGAAGGAGTTGAGGCAAGTTATTAGATGGACATATAAGCGTAGAATCATCATCATATTGAATAAGAGAGACTGGACCCACGGATGTCATTGATAAAGATATTAAAGAGGAGGGGACCAATAATAGAGCCTTACGTTATACCAGTTGAGACTTGTATGTATGGTGAGAGAGACAGAGAGACAGAGAGAGAGAGAGAGAGTATTCTGCCATTTTACAGATGGAAGCCTATCAGTTAAACAGCTATTCAACCACAGTAACAAAGAAGGGGTAGTCCAAGTTGAGACAGTTTATACAGGATAGTGTGAGAAACTCTATCAAAAGCTTTTGGCAGGTCAAGGAATAAGGATAGTCTAAGCTATTAGGAGTGGGTGGCACAGTGGTGTAATGGTTAGCGTTGTCATCTCACAGCATGAGGTTCTCTGGTTCAATTTTCAGCTGGGGTCCATTCTGTCTGGAGTCTGCATGTCCTCACTGCATTCATGTGAATTTCCTCTGGATGGTATGGTTCCCTCCCAAATTCCAAAGACATGCAGTAGGTGGACTTTACACTATAAACTGGCCCTAGGTGTGAGTGTGAGTGTGAGCATGTGGATATGTGGGGTGTACCCTCTTTGGAGGGTTGGGACTTGGGTTAGCAACCTGAGCCCATAAAACCTGTAACTGCTATAGAAACAATGAGCACTGAAAGGTGCTCAGTGCCTGATGTACCACATGGTGTGTAAACGGGAAAGAGAGAGAGAGAAAGAGAAGCTATTAGGAGCAGTCATTGACTCCACCATTGACACCAATGTTCTCCAAGAAGGGCTGATACAGACAAATAGCTGGTGTCAGAGTAATGGATTAAAACTGAATGTCAAGAAATGCATAATATTATCTTTTGGGAAATCAGCCACCCTGGTAACTACCATACTGACAAATCACTCCTAAGAGCCAACCCAGTAGTCAGTGACTTTGGGACACGTAAGCAGTTATCCAGCCCTTGACCATGACTTCTCTATGGTATTGAGGAAAAATTCTATGTTGCACAACTTTTAAACAAAGGTATGGCTTCTAGGTCCAATGATGTCATTATTCCACTGTATTTGGCACTCAGCAGACCCATCACTGAGAAAGTGGCCACTTTTGCATGTACCTAACCAGGCGCATCCAACAATTGGAATGTCTACATAGGTTCTTCCCTAAAAGAATACAAACCATAAATATGTCCTACGCAGACTGCATCAAAGCTGTATCCCTGTATTCTGTCTCCTACAGGTTGTTGAGGGAGATCCCTGCCTGGTGTACAAGGCATCTTTGAACTGGACTCTGATGGACCTCCTACATGTCAGTAAAGTAAACAGCACCAGGATTACCAATTCTAAAGACATAAACCTTGCCTGTAATATAAATAGAACCTGCTGGATAAACAGGTATATATCCCAAAGACTACCCCTTCTTTTGAACAGGTTCTCCATCCATATGAAGCAGAGTGCCTACCTAACCCAATTCAAGTGCAACTTGGACAACTGAATGGGAAGCAGGAAATTCACCCATGGTTTGGAACCTATGTCTCTAATGGCAACAGGCACAATGTAAAATTTTCTTATCTCAGGTCGCAGCTTGTAAATGTTTTGTCTTTCAAGCTAATACTTATATCTTCATCAGAGATTTGTGATGTATGGCTAGGTTCAAAAAGGCTTCAGCTGTCATTAGACTAGTAAATACCTATGAATCTATGAGCAGTAAACTAATGTTGAACATAAGTACAATTGTGTAAGCAAAACTTATCTTATCAGTAGATCTGCTAATAGATCACTGTTGCAGAAGCTATAGCATTCCTCCATTCCCATTGTTTGCCTTTGTTATGTACTTTCATGGTAAAAAATCATTCATATAAATAAATATCCTGTCCCAATAGCTCTTAGCTTAAGGAGCGGAATTGCCAGCTGGTAGACCTGGGTCTGAAACCTGTGTGGGGAAAACTGGGCAGGAGCAGTATCTGCATGGAAGAAAGGCTTCACGATCTACTTCCAACATTTGCCAGGAAAGCCCTATGGGGTCTTCCCATAGAGTCACCATGCGTCATGGTCAACTCAGGACAATTACTTTCCATATACATTATATATATATATATATATATATATATATATATATATATAGTCTTGTGTATATAACTACTGTTGTTTTACTTCTACCTTTCTAGCATTTGTCCAGTAAGGCCTTTGCCTCCCTTCCTAGAGCAAGAAATCTCTGAGATTTGTGGCACTTTAACTACCTTTTTATATGGAGCTCCTCTCAAGCTCTTGGCAGGTAGAGTGTGCAGAAGGTGCCATTAACCTTTGGAAAGCTGGCCTGTTGGTTATATCATTGGCATATTATTACCCTACTAGAGTAGGCTACTGCAACAGTAATTTGTTGGAAAATCTACTGTTATAATAAGTTTTACTTACATAGCTTACTAAGTTACTACTATAGGTAGGAGAGGACATACAGTACTTGGCAAAAGTTGAAAATGCTTTCTGTTGTGAGATTTCTCCCTAGAGGAAATATGCTTCGTTACACCTAAATCAAATGCTTTCAGGATGTATGGTAGCAGGTGCTTCTGTCTTGGTGCATTTGTAATGTTATATCCTGTACCATCCGTGAAGTGATGAAATGAAAAATGACCATAAATGTGGCAGTTTCATAACACAGAAGTTCTGCTCTTGCTTCTGCTTGCATGTATTAATTTCATTGTTTGACAGAATGTAATGTGTACCTTTCCAATTCCCAGTCTTAAGAGGACAGATACAGAGGACTTGTCCGCAGCATGGAGACAGACAGGAAGAGGGACTGGTTTGCATAACGGTAGTTTTTTAAGCATTTTAGAACTTGGCAGTTTAGATGCTGCCTCTTTATAATCTCAACACTTCTGTAACTGTATACAGACTTAACCTGAATCTTTACTGAAGAAATGAATAGAAATATGTATACTTTTTTATTAAAAGATCAAAGGGTAAAAATAGTTTTACTCAACACTGGAGAAGCAGCTTTTATAGAAAAAAACTACATGGAAGTAATTTGAAGCTAGTATTTTGAAAATAGTTTTAATAACTTTGTTGGTTGAAACTCTTCATCCATGGAACTAGTTGAAATTTAACAAAGCGAGAATATCCAATCATAACGATCAAGATGGATAAAAAATATTTATGGTATCCCTTAAATGTACTTTGTGCTTGCTTAACTTACGTGTCTTATAATAAAGCTGTTTTACAATGCAGAAAAATATATTTTACAGTGAGTAAGCAAAATTCTTCCTCTTGCATTATGCAATACAGGCATTAACCTAGGTATTTGACTAATTATGGTGTGGTTCGATATCAAAATAGTAGTTGTGCAAGAAGTCCTTATTTAATCCCAGAAGATTCTAGAAGGTAATATGGCAAGTATGACAATCAACACACCAAATGCTGTGAATCTTCACTAAGTAATTCAGAGCAAATTATGTTGCATTTCTTCTTAAGATTACTAATTTCTGCCTGTCCTTGGCCTTCAGTGATTGAAAGCATTTAGAACACTAGTTAAACATTTCTTACCTCCTGTTGTGAAATGTGATGGTGCAGCTTCTGTGTTTGCATAGTGTAAAAGACTCACAGTGGAACTGGTGGTGCTGCGGTAGTGTTGTCGCCTCACAGTAAGACGTTGTCCTGTTCGATTCTCAGCTAAAGTGTCTTCTGTGTGGAGACATGCGTGAATGGGCGTACCTTCTTTGAAGGTCGTGCATCAGGGCTGGCAACTCAGCACGTAAAAAATCTACTGCCAATCATTAGCGGACCGGAGTTCCACTGTGGTGACCCCTAACCGGGAAAAGCCGAAAGTCACAACAAAAAGACTCACAGTGGAGCATAACTACTTCAAAAGATGTCGATTATTACTCTTAAAAGGCAAGAAGCAGGATAATATACTGGAAAAATGCATAGTGTCAGTTATGGACACTTTTTACAGGCCCTTCTATCTGATCCCATATGGAATTAATTTCTAGTATGTGGCCTGGGCTGTACACTCTAGTCCAGTAGTATGATCTGGTTATATATATAACCAGTGGGATTTTTGTTCAAAACCCGTATTCAGATGGTGTCTGATTCTTTTTTTCTCTCAAATGTTTTTTTTTTTTTTATTTCCATTACCAATCAAAAAGAAAAATGAAAGCATTACATAGTAAACACTAAATATAAGCAGGCTACAGTAGAATAGCATGATACTCATCTCTACCCCTGTCTACCGTAGTATTTTAGAGAAAATGTATTGCATTCACATTCACATACACACACACACACACACACACACACACACACACACACGCACGCACGCACACGCACGCACGCACACACACACACACACACACACACACACACACACACACACACACACACACACACACACACACACACACACACACAAAAAACTCAGAGAGAAAACACCAACAAATGTTCAGCAAAAATGCTGGTAACATTTCAATTCCAAAAAGAAAGTAATATCCTTTTTGCAGATAACGAAAAAAGCAGTTTTCTATTAACATAAGGCATTAGTTGAAGTACATAACCCAATATCCAAATATGTGGGTCCATAGGAATCAATACAGTCACTAACATTTTTATTTTGCCTTTTTTTGCCTATCCTTCCTGCTCTCTGCCAACTGTCTGATCCTCTTTTAATCAACTAGAATGTTCATTCCCCACTCTGTGGGACAGGAGCTGACCAAGAGGGGCCATGATTGGGGGAGCTATTAAGGTAGTTTAGTTTTCTCTTTTGAGGCTCTGTTCTCAATGCACATATTCAGTATCATGTAAAGAGCTTGGCATGCAGTGGATGTCAGCAAGTATATGTCACTTGTTTCTAAGAGTGAAATAACCCTTCAGGACAGCCCAACCTCCCCCTTCCATCTGAAGCGAGTGTTTCTGTGAAGTATCTGTTCTCAACCAGGAGTTCAACCATGTGAACCTGCTACCTGGGCATCTGCTTCCACACTCTCTCCCTAAGGAAAATCAAGTCAGCCAAGCTATATTACTCCCACTCCAGCTCCAGCAGGAATCCTTGCTGCTACCTGAACTGGGATCACCTGGATTTTAGCTAAGACTTTATTCCTCTATGCTAACAGAGTTGGCTTACTAAAATCTGAAAGATTACACCAGCCTTCCACTAAAATGTTTTTATTGGGTATATCCACCAAGCATGCTACCAGAAACCAAAGTAGCTAATGATGTTCATCATATTGACCACTGCTGCAGTAGCATAAGTTGTATGGTTTATATCCTTCGCAGGATAGGGCCCATGTAGCTTAGGCAACTGCAGCAGTGATCATTAAAACATCTACTATTATGGCAAGTTTAATCCAACAGTTTCAAAAAAGTTATAAATGAGGCATATTAAAATTTAAATTCAGTAATATATTTTTAAGATCATCTAGTCAATTTTTTATGTGACCTCCAAATTACATTCATGTTCTTATTAAATAAATCAATCCATCCACAACCCCTTTTTCCCATTTTTGCACAAGGGTTGGGGTTTCACTTCAACAGTGGCAATCACCTAGACCCAAGGTTTACACTTCCAGGTGGGTAACCCTGCCGCAACACTCACATGCACATTCACACCTATGGCTAATGCTAACCAAATACTGTTTTCTCTATAGTTGTTAGACTGCAGACATTAATATTGTTATTATTAGACTTAAGATGTTTGTAATAATTGGACAAAAGTCCTTTAACTGGCAAATTGCTGTAATCTAAATATTTATCTGGGGGTTACTATTCAACTATTTTCTTGATCTTACATTTGACGTTCAAAGTATCCAGAGCTGTTAGATGTGGAAACATTTCACTTAATATGACAAATTGTACCTGAAATGGGTTCAACAATGTGATCACTTGGGTCTTGATGAGAATGAAACCAGCTCTCAGTGGTAATAATATATTCTAATTCAAACTGGGACTAGTTATACAAGAAAAAGGTATGCTTAAAAATTGTTAATATTTTTAGTTAATGACTTGTACATTAAGTGCAATGTAGGTTCTTCAGGAAATAGGCCTGAAGGATGCCTGTGATCATAGCCGATATAGTAAAGCCTACTCAATTGAATATTTGAAAAATGTATAGGTTCATAGGTGTGTACTAGGCTAATGGCCCTGGAGCCTTTACAAGCCTAGCCCATGGACATAACCTGGCATTGTGCTGCCCACTTTAGTTCCCAGTGCCTCTATCAAGTAGAGCCAGTGTAGTGATCCCAGGGGTGAACTTTCTATTTCCCATCCACTCATCAATATTTCTCTTGAAGAGGGCCAGTGAGGTACTCTGCTTGACATGTATGGGAAGTCTATTCCAGAGCATGGGATGTCTCTGAGTTATGAACCTGTCCCTCCAGCATGTTCTGTTGATTGTGTTAATGAGATTGAGGTCTCTGGAGCATCCGGTATGGAGGGATTTGGATTTCTTTAGATGTAGCATTTCTAACAGAGCTGGGTCAGACATGGCTTTGTAATTCAAGCAGAGATCGCCTCTAAGTAGACAATATGAGGCAGAGAATAGCAGGTGTTTTTTGAGTCTGTCCATGTAGGACATGTGTTTAAGGCCTATGATCCTATTTGTGAGGTACTTTTGTGGCCTTTCTAGTTGTTGCATGTGTCTTGTGAGGTACATGCCAAATGGGGCATTATACTCAATGACTGGTCTAATGAGGGAAGACTAGAGAAAGATGACTTCTTTCTTCCTGGATGCAAAACCCTTGGTAATGAGATATGCCACATAGAAGGACTTTCTGACCACAGTGGCAATGTGGTGGTCATAGGACAGGTTGCTGTCATCCTGTGTCCCCATATCTCTTATAACGCCTTCAGTGTTCAGTGGGCTCCTATCAGTTTGGTAATATGATGGAATAACATAGTATCATATTTATATATGAACCCAAAATTGGGCTAACATATATTAGTATCTGGAACATGAAATCCTGCTAGTTCTTAAATTACAATCAGAGCACCCTATGACATTGAAAGACATTGTCTCCTTGAATATATTTTAGAAAAATGTATCATCGCAATGTGCACCATTTGTAATAAGAGTTTAATAGCGGAACTGGTCAGTAGCTGCAGTTATCCTTAATATCTCTTTCAGGTTTAACTGTAAGAATGACCTTGTCCGAAACAAAATTTTTATCTGATTCATAACCAGGAATCAACATAAATTGAAATAAGGTACTCAAAATAGTGACAAGTCAATCACGATACTCTTTGCAAAACTCATTTGACAATATGTCAGGCCAGGTGCTTTTTGTGGAAAATTGTCAGTAGCTTCTCTGACTAAATCTTCCAGTAACTGCAGACTGTGGATATAAAGAGGATTTCTGGACTTAATCCTTCAAAAACTGAGTGCAATGATTCTAGGAAAAAATCTTGGGACCAGAAAAAAAAATCTGAATAATAATCTGCAAGACTGTTTGCAAATAAATTAGAGTCTTGAATAGTACATTTTTCTATATTAATTTCATTAGCAAAAAATCCATTTCCATTGCAAATAAAGTACAAAAATATTTTCCTTTCTGCTTAGCATACTGATAAATCACTTTTCTCTGTGATAAAGAAGGCTGCGTTTTGAGTTATTCTGAACAGCTTGTTAATCTTTTTAGAAGATTCTTTCATTTCTGCTAGAAACCTGATCAAATTAACTGCTGCTAATTTATCTAAAATGTCTGTTTTCTTATAAAGATTCTAATTGCACATTCTGTCTATATCTGCTCATAACAGGTTTGAAAGTAAAAAAGTAAAGTAAAAACGTAAAAGTGGTCCACTTTGTACTCATTGTAACAACAAAAACTGCATGTTGCCTAAGAACATTATCATACATTTATAAAGGTCACTAATTCTTTGTTAATCTTGAAATGCAAGTATTTGTCAGTGAAATATTAATTGTTACCATAGAGTGAACTTACAGCAATCTTAAGTGAAAATGAACAGGATCAAAGTATCAGATCAGAATATACATCGGATTATCAACCATGTTTTATAGTTTAAGTCAAGATGTATAAATCTTGGTTCTGTTAAAAAATATACCTCTAATAATCACTAAAATCACAAACTGGAAGAAATGCTTCTAATACTCTAACATGTCTATTAGCAAATATCCCCATTATGATTCTCTTGCTATATTATTCAACACTGAACTGAAGTAGTCAGCAAATGGAGTATAGTCTGCCTGCAGCTGTGACACATGTGGTAGATCTTGTAAAAAAAAGACAAGATCATTTTCAAAGGGAGGAAATAGAAAGTCCAAAATAAGAGTAAATCCTGTTATTTGCAGTTTCAGTAATATTGTACAATCATTTATTTTTTTTTATTTTTTATTTATTTGGATAATTAAAACAATGAGCTAGCCATAAACAAAAAGGTTTAGAATACTGCATAAAAAACAGAATAAAATAGTATATAAATGTATGATAGTATATTATATATAAATATGTAAATTATTATATATTATATATAATTATCTAATTATATATATATATATATATATATATATATATATATATATATATATATATATATATATATATATATATATATTAAATAACAGAATAATTAATTGCCCTTCAAAAAGCACTAAAGTAAATTGTATACAATATATAACAAATTTTCAAAGGGAGAGTATAGAGAGGCTAAAATAAGAGTAAATCCTGTTCCTTGCAAGTTCAGTAGTATTATACTATAATTTTTGTTTATTATGATTTTCATTGATAAACAGATAATTAAAACACAATGAACTAGCCAAAAACAAACAGTTTCAGGATAGTGCATAAAAATATAAGAAAAAGTATATTGAATAACAGAATAATAAAACATCCCCAAATAGAACTAAAGTAATTTATACACAATGTATACCAAATGTTTCACATAACCTTAATTATTTATTGATTTATTTTCTTATTTTATTTTATTTTACATTTATTTACCAGTGTGGTTTGACTGGGCAGGAGTTGCCCATTTTCAGTGGAGGCCCGGAGAAAAAAGCTCCTTACAATAAGTCAAATGCATGACACACAGTCTACTGCAAAATACAAAAAACAAGATGCATGGTATTTATTACAAACAGGCTATAAACATGACACCTCTTATACAACAGATTACATGAATCATATTGGACTATACGTTGCAGAACAAAACAAAGGATGTTCTATGCAATCTAGCTAACACATGGTACTCTCTATAATACAAGTCACAGATGACCATTAAATTTGATTGATTCTTCAATGGATAAAACATGATTATTGGGAAAGAAAAGAATGAAATAAAAGAAATGTATGAGAGAAAGCATGCTAGTTTATGTTAGAGAGCAGGTAATCAACATGGATCTTTAAAGTGGCTAAGATAAGATTCTTAAGTTTGTTCCCTGGTCAGTTAATTATTGGCATTTCAGTAGAGTTTTAAAAGGGTTTAGATGTTTTAAGTGACATATTTATGAAATTTTCCAAATGTAGTGTTTTGAGCTTAAGCCAGTTTTGTGAAAATATATAGCTGAGAAGGGAGAAACAAATGGTTAAAACAAACATGCATTGTTTGTGAGTGTCTGTAAAAGGTATGTATAGGATTGTTAATTTCCAAATTATATTAACTATATCCAGGTTAATACCAAAAACAATTAATACTAGACACTGAAAACTGGTAAAATCAGGATTCTGATGAAGTCCTGGAAGCATAGGGTGAAAGCACTTAAGTGAGTTAATAAAGTCAAGAAAGCTTAAAGAGCAGCTGCTCCTGACATGCTCCTCTTTTGTGTATATCCAGAATAATAGATTTGATTTTGGCTATAAGGATACTGCATATCTGTTGAGGATATTTACATAACCAACATTTTTGGAGAATATCTGCATTAGAGTGTCACTGGATTTTCTTACAGGTGTTGCATACTTGTTTTTCAAAACCATAAACTGGGTAAAGATTTTTTTAATGGAATAAATGTAAGGCTATTTCCATTGAGAATTGAATTATATTGTTCTAATTAGTTTCATTATCATGTGTAGACCCAACAGAGTATGTATGATCAAATTTGATGTGTGTGCGGTTAATATATAAGATTTACATGGTACGTTGTGTTGAGTTAAATACAGATAGAAAGTTCTGCAAGAAATTAATTTTGAATGCATATATCTATACTTGTAGAGAAATTTTGCTTTAATAAGCAAATAATTGGACTGATGGACTGATGATGGATAGGTAACTTTTGGCAAAATTAATTTTTAGTATAATATTTTCTGCCACTACTGGGGTATCATGCATAAAATCCCATACTTTTTTGTTTTATAAGAGTGAACTGGATACGGTTTATTAACTGGTTATTTATTAAAACAGAGTTTAAGCTGATAGGTTAAAGAATTTCTTAGCAGTCCCCTACATTAGCCATATATTAATTTTCTAAAACCTGTGTCATTTCTAAGAACATTTTCTATATTTTAAAGATTTTGCTTTAGCATTATTTAAAAGGGGGGGTGCAAAGGATGTTACATGAATATATATTTATGTATTTATGCCAAATATTGACCTAGTGAGTGGTCCATATGTTTTTGGAAAGTTTAAATTAATATCAATTCATAATCTCATGGCTCTGGTAAGTAAATAGTACAGTTGAAAATCAGGAAGACCAAGTCCTCCCAGTGGTTTAGAGAATGTCATTTTATATTAGTTGATTCTAATTGATTTTAGGGACCATAACATTTTTGATAGGAATGATTCTATATTTCTAACTGGTCTGAATGACAGTACTTATATTTATTATCTCAAGTAAAATAATAATCTAGAAAAGATGTTTATTTTATTAACGACAACTTTAGTAAGAAATGAAAACTTATTTGACCATCTTAGGGCATCATATTGAATTTCTGACCAACATTTATTTAGGTTGCAATGTAAATTAATGGAGTGCTTGCCTAAGTAAGTATATTAGAATTTAATTTGAATTCTTTCTAGTTTGAAAAAGTTAATAAAGCAATGATTCTAGCTCTGTGAGAAAATGAATGATTACTCTGGATTCATTTTAGAATTTGCAAATTCCAAGTAAGAATTAATTGTGTTTATAATTTTATGTAGGTTTGTATTTAAATTAGTTAGAAATATATTGACATTGTCAGCATGTGCTGTAAAGTGGATTCTAATAAAAAGGAATTTGAATATATTATAATATAATTTCTGAATAATGTCAGTGAAATGGGTTCTCTGTATAGAATAAACAGGTAAAGTAAGAGTAGACATCCTTTTCTTGTACAGTGGTGAAAAATTAGTTTATTAATTTTAAATTGGGTTTTGGGATTATTCTAAATTATTTTTGGATTATTTGTAAAAGTTTCTGGGAAGCCAAACATATCTAAAACTACACAAAAAATAATACTGACGCTATCAAAATCTTTTGAGGCATGTTTAGATAGAGCATATCGATTTGAGTTGTTGGTTAAATCCAGATGTTGTAAAGTATATAAAGTACAATTTTATGCAGTAGTTTGTCTAATTTTTAGAAAACCTGATTGGAGAGAGGATATAATTGCCAGTAATACTGTTTTGAGTCAATTAGCTAATACAGATGTTAATATTTTTCTATCAATATGTAAAATGCAATTAGTCTTTAGCAGAAAATATCGCCCAAGTCTTTCTTTTACTTTAAAATTGGAATTGTTCTGGAAACATTAAGATATGGATCTGAAGTATCATTTAGTGGAATGAATTCAAACAGAAAAAATGAGTTTTTTTTAGAATGCTCTGGAAACATTTATAAAATTCTACAGAATGACCATAGGACCCAGGGACCTTAAAAGGTGTTCAAATCTGAAGTATATTTATTTTATTATTCACTGTTGTTTCTTTGATAGTGTTAGGGAGTTTGTGAATTTCGAGTATTTTGGGCAAGCATTTAAAGGGGTTTGGCACCATTCTGAACAGAGAGCCAATGTTCTGCTTTAATATCTAGAAAGTTGTAACTGCAAGAGGTATAGCTTAAGTTTATTTTTTTAATTACTTTTGTCTTGTTTTTCATTTTCTCTTATGAGGCTAATGATA